>NC_138224.1:15515160-15706470 GCF_964197995.2 Scardinius erythrophthalmus | reverse complement strand
ATAGAGGGCACACGTTTATCACTTTTGCCTAATACACCAATACGTAACACTGCTAAGATGAGTAATATGGTGTTCTATCATTGTTGCCTGAATTATGTTTTCACAAATGCACAGGGGCGGAGTGGGACCAAAAAATCTACCGGGAAATTTCGTAGACCACCGGCCCTCGGTGGTAAAAAAAAAAAAAAAAAAAAAAAAAAACGTTTGATAAAAAATATAGCAGTGAATGAGAGAATATTAAATAGATTTTTTTTTGTTCCTCTATAGTTTTTTCACAACTTTCTAAAAGAGTAAAAAAATTGCGAGAGATGGATAACGGCAGTCAGAAGAACTCAGAAGAGAGAAATATACATCACTTTGTCATCACTCCCACAGACGCAGCATTAGAAACCCTCACAGCAGCATTAACTCGTTTTTTGTAATTTTATTAAAGGTAATATAATATAAAATAGTGTTATAAATGTAAATACATATTTTTTTAAATTGAAAATATAAAAAAAAACTTTCCAGGATTTATGCGGATGATGACCGTTAAAACGTGTCATCATCACCCTGTTGAAAAGGGTCCATGGCATTTTCACGGTGACACGACACCTTGCTCGTTAGCTTCTGCTAGTGTTAACATAATCTGTATACACTTAACATAGCAGCAGCAGCCAAGGGAGGTTACTCGTTTTAAAACTAGGAAATCTGCCACTAGTAGATACTAGATAGTCACTCAATAGTAAACTTTTTATTTGTCTCATATTTACCACAGCTACTTTCAAATTACACAAGCTTTTGGCTGGCTGGCTGCATAGCTGGTGCTAATTCCCATCTGTGCCTAGCTTTGACAACATGTGCTTCAGTTTATTTCACCTGTAGTATCTTTGCTTGTTGATGCCCGGAACATGTCTGTTATTTTGGAGCATTTCACTGCCTCTTCCTCCATAATTTTTTTCCTTTTGAGTCTGACCTTCTCAGCGCCAGATTTTTTAACGCTTGTGCTTGGCCACTAAATATTTAATATTCAATAATTTTAATGATCACAATTAAAGTTTTAATTTTATTAAATTGAACAAGCGCAACATTCAGCATTCAATCAAATATTCTAAAAGATGTAGGCTATTATTAGCCTACTAATAAGGTTATTTCAACATAATATTTCGTTATTTCGACATTTATGTGCGTGCAACAAGCAAGATGTGCATTTGTAAATCCGGTAATGAGTGCATTGATTTTTAGTAATAAATTAGTGTTTTCTGACAGTGTCGGGTGTCGGCTGCAAAGATGAAGTTGACGATCGCCATAGTGAACGCGCCTATATAGAGAGAAATGCATGATTACATAATCAGAGAGTAGCCTTTTTCTTTTCGTTTTGAATTATTTCGTTTAAAGTTATTTCAAGCTTTGTGTATTTGATGTGTTTCTCATGTCTGTGTGAGGCATACACTGAGTTTCGTTAACTTAGTTCGGATGAGATGCGCTCAGTTAACGTGCAATGCAATTGACCGCGCGGGCGCCTCCATGATTAGGCTATATTGTCTGTTTGTTATATTTGCTTATTATTAAATCCAGGCATTTGGTTGATAAAAAAAATAATTAAAATTAAGATACAATTTATACAAAACGAAATTCACTTTAATGAAAGGTTTTCTACAAAACAAAACTGAATGAAATGGTCAAAATCATGTCTGTCTGACCCACCACTCCAAGTCTCTCGATATATAGCGCATCATATCTTACTTGTGCTGTTCACTTTTCATAAATAAACATAAATGGAAAAGAAATGACATTATAATATTTTAACAAATATGAAACTAAATGCGCTTATTTAATGGCTACACCAGTAGGCCTACAGACTCTCTATTTGTGCAAATTGCTGCACATTAATTTAATTCTGAATTTTGCACAAGTTGAAAGGCGTTTGTTCAAATCAAGTTCACGGATAATTGTGCGTGCATTTATTATTCATTATGATACTAAAATCATAAAAATGCTATGTACTAAAAATCAGATGAGCCCAGAATATGAACGCAACGTTTAATTACAGCAATTTCCTCCCATAGAAAACCATTAGGCCTAAGAACGCTTAATGTAGGCTAGCTTAATGCAGATTAGAATGCCCCCTTATTATGTCGAAATAACGACTTATTATGTCGAAATAACGAGATATTATGTTGAAATAACGTCTTAATATCTCGAAATAACAAGATAAGTTTTCTTTTTGCTTCAAAATGCGGTTCAGGGCTTCCATAGAATAGCCTACAGCCTGAATATAGCCTAATTGCTTCCAGAAATTATTTTTGGGGGTGCTTTGGTCTTTCTTGGGGGTGCTGAAGCACCTGCTAGCCCCTCCCTAGAGCCGCCCATGCTCAGCGCCACCTTTCAGTTTTCTTTTTTGCCTTTCCATCATTTAACTCACTCTCACGGACGTTAGACTTCCAAGACGTGACGAGGAAAAAGAGGTGTTCGGCGGCTTTTTACATCAAAGGCCGACCCGATTTTGGGAGGGGCCGCTCACTGATCCCCCTATGTTTTTGAAAATCCTATAGACATGGTTGGACCTGCCGAACGAGTTGAGCACTTTTATATACTGTGTTGAGCAGAGAGTCTGCACAGTTTGACCAGCGAGAAGCGGCCGCACATCAGGCCGCCAGACGGTGTTGCTAAAATAACTCGCAATGTATAACTATTATCAGACCGGCCCTCCGCGGCCTCAAAACACTACCGGCCCACCGGGAAAAGTCCCGACTCTCCCGATTGCCACTCCGCCCCTGCAAATGCATATGCATTACAACACATGTTTGAAATAACCTTACTTTCTACCTTGCTAGAAATTGCTTTTCCCAGAGTTTAATCTGTGTGTGAGTGGCCACATTCACGATATAATATATATATAACTTTATTGCAGACACAGGTCCATATAACACAACATACAGCATAAAAAAGGAGATACAAAAATACATAAAAATTCCATAATAGCCTATAGAATATACAGGCTATTACACCAGTGTAGTCTAAGCCTCGAAGAGTATCTACAGTATAACAGCTTTTCAGAGGATTGACAAGGGCTTCAATTATATGGTTCACTGAATTGTCCAATCGACACATAAAACCAAACACCAGTTGCCTTAAGAGTGCCTCACAGGTTGGCACTCTATTAGCCACAAACAAATGACTGACACTATGCCACCTAGGGACACGGAGCAGCAACCTCATTGCATCATTGTATGCTACCTTTAGCCGCTGCATACTCGTTTTCTTATAGTATATAAATCCATATAAATCCATTAGATGTTATATTGTGTGGCACCACAAGGCTGTGCCGTTCTCCTGTTTAATTCATCCAGCCAGCATTGCTGCGTTACCATGATGATTTGGTTGCTGTGTAGACTACTACAAGTCTGAGAATAAAACCCACACAGGAATACAAAAATATGCCATGAAACTTTATTCATACAGATCCCACACTAATTTAAACTGATCCAAATAAACCCTGTGTCACTTCCAAAACTCCACATCAGCAAACGTATGCACAGTTTGTGACAGGCTTTTATAATGAAAAGCCTCGTGACTGAGCTCTAATTAGAGCCTCTGCAAACACATACACATTTTTTTTCAGAGTACTTTAGCAACTTCCCACCTTCACCAAGTGTGTTGTGAGTGAGGCGAATTTCTAGTAGCCTTTATGTGATTGATTGCCTGACAACCATCTCTGTCATCTCCAGCTGCATCATCCAATCATAAAGCAACAGGTTTCATTGATACCCAATGGGCACAAAGAGTTTAAGATTGCTTGATTGACGTTTTTTAAGACTTAAATATTGAACATAAATACTAAATAAAATATGTCAGTAATGCACATCCAGAGGTTAATCCACATACAAATGTAGTCCCTCAAAAGGACTAAAATTGTAAGTGTATTGTTGCAAAGAGTTTTTAATTATTTCTGACAAACTGATGCATTTCTCCATGATTCATGACAATCATTTAAAAAAATACACTTTCAGTTGATTATGAAGAAAAGGTGAGTATGAAGCAGTCCAACTCTTGTGTAGTTTCATTGAAACTTTATTGACATATAGCAATGCAAAACAAAACTCTATATTCAAACTTCAATGAGCATAAAAACAAAACTCAACTTTCATTGGTTAAACAGAAAAAAACAAAATGTTTAATGATCGTGTTCCTCTGAGATGCATGATGGACATTCAAGTACATCTTCTGATGGATCCATCAATACAGATGACCCACAGCCACCCCACATCATAGGTCACATGTTTGTGGCCAAAGGGACAGGCGGCAATCCTTTGCCATTCTATGCCAGCGGGATTTGATGGAGAGACCCCGAGTCTAAAACAGATAAGAATGAGAGGTTTCTAATAACTAAAAATTATTATTAAATTTTACTGTTGTTCATTTTTAGAAGGTTTCTTAACACAAGCTTTCAGTGCTATTTTCAGCTCACCTTTGCAACAAAGACCCCTGAGAGTTGACACCATAGACGCTGCCGTCAGTTGCTACTTCGACCATTGACAAAGATCCATTAACAATCTCCGAAAAAGCTGACCCACCACAGGAAGAACCCGTCACATTCTGAGAAACAAAAGATGCAAACAACTCACTCGTCTGATACTGTGTACTTAGGATTTTTCTTTTTGTTCAAGGCCTTCCACTCTGGATTTTACTCTTACCCTTTTGAGGAAGACATTATCTGTAAAGTTCACCCCCCAACAGCTGTACGGGCCACAGCTGTAGTACTTCAGCCTTCCTGTGAGTTGTGTCCAAGCAGCATTTGCAGGTGGCCCATTGCTGTTAGTATCCTTGTTAATGCAGAAGACGTCGTCTATCGGATTAACACCTGCGACAATCTCACTTCCAGCATCCACCTGCTTTAAACCTCCTGATATTCCTTAAAACAAAGAGATTGAAGGGGAAAGTCAGACAAAATATGGGCAGATAAGATAATCTGCATTCAGTATTTTGAGCCTAATTTTCTTTTCTTTTTCTTTTTTTTTTTTATTAACCTTGAATCGGCCTGAAGATTCCGCTCTGAAACTTGAAGACGATGTTTGTTGGACTCACTCCGAACTGTCCAGCCGGTCCAACAGTAATGTGCTTCAGTGATGCAGTTATTTTTGTAAATCTGTTTCCCAGAAATAGGAAAACTTCACTGTCATTGTTGACTCCACCCACTGAGCCTAATCCAGCATCAATCTGCTTCAGGGTACCAGGAATCACTTCACACTCTAAAGCTATGGAAATATTTGGGTTGGATTCATTTGAATTATTCTGCAATTGTTAGTATCATGATATGATTCTGAAACCCCAAACACACATTCATCGTTTACCTCGAGTATAAAGAATCTGGCAGCTGAAGAGTAGCAGGATGCACTGACAAGCTTTCATTGTGCTGCAACACAGAGTATTTGTCTCGTCATATACATTAAACAGAAATCAAATGTACATGATGTTAAGTCTTCTTAAACTCTACATAACATAAACGAACAAATAAACCAGCATAATTATTTTGTTTGAAACAAAACCAACCTTTTCTTGATCTTAGACTTGTCAGCTGGTTTCAGCAGTCCTCTTCTCACAACCACAAGGTTTGGAGATGCTGGTGAATGACTGTCAGGTTTGTTTTTATAGCTGTAGTTTGTTTCCTGATCAGGGAAGGGAAACTCCTACTGTACAAAATTATGCAGTGGATCAAGATCTTCTGCTGGGTGGAGAAGAATTTGGGCAGAACTCTGATGTCACTGGTTCTTATGAACTTAGAATGTTCATTGACTGAATAGTTTTTGTGCAAACTTGCACACATTTGTCCTCGTGCCACTGTCACATGATGCAATTGGAATTTTTTTTTGTGTGTTTGGTAAGAACATGTGATGCTTAAAACCTGTACAAGGTTGTTTATTATAAATTGAATGTAAACCTCAATTAAAACCCAACAAGAAAATAAAAACCTCGCCTTCTGCGGTAAAGTCATTCTGAAGTAATGTAATGCAATTTAACAAGGATTGCAATGTAATTACATAACTGAATTCATAAAGCATCAGAAAAGGTTTCAGTTTTGCAGTGTATGGTGTTGCATTGTCATGACAACGAAGTTATAAATTTGATTATAACATTACACTTTACAATATTTCATTGGTTAACATTACTTCAGTTAACATGAACTAAGAATGAACAATACTTCTACAGCATTTATTAATATTTCCTAATCTTAAAACGTTTACTAATGCATTATTAAAATCAAAAGTTAGATTTGATAACATTAGTTAATGCACTGTAAACTAACATGAACAAACAATGAACAATTGTATTTTTATTAACTAATTTTAACAAAGATAAACAAATACTGTAACAAATGTATTTCTCATTGTTAGTTCATGTTAGTTAATACATTAACTAATGTTAACAAATGAGACCTTATTGTAAAGTGTTAAAGTAAACACTCAAGTAAAAAATGTTCACACTAAAATCTTGTTAACACCTATTGTTAACATCTTGTGGCTGTACTATTAAAATAAATGTTTACGGCTTGGCCCTTTTTATTTTCATTGTAAATCCCTAATGTTTTTGCTTTATTTTTTTATTTTTATTTAAAGAAAAATATAGACAAGTAGGACAAGGAGGATCTCAACCGCCCAGCATCCACACCTGACTCAGAGCCCATCCAGTCGCACACCACTCCCATCACGGACTATGAGCTAAAGCCCACCGCAGACCCAGATTGTGAGCCCAAATTTATCAGGCAGTCTGACCATAGCAAGAGCTGGCAACAACTTCCATCCCAGAGGGTGTTTTAGTCGAGTTTGAGGAAAGGATAGGAGCCCCTTCCACACCCCCGTCATTAAGGTGCATGCTATGAGATGGGTCCCCTATAAATGTTTATTGAATGATCAGGATAATGCAATGTTTCAAGACCTCCAGTCGCCGCTGATCTCATCCAGTTTCTGGTTTCCTTCGTCACCACGGGTCCTGCTTAGCTGCAAGTCTCCTTCATCGCCACTTGTCCCACCCAGTGCCAAGTCTGTGTCGTCGACCAAGTCTCCTTCATTGCTAATGGCCCCGCCTAGCCTCCCACTGCCTCCTTCTTTATCGACTCCAGACAGATCCTCGGCCCATCTCCGGATCCTCTGGCTCCACCATAGATTAGGTCAGCCGGAACCGGGAACACTTCCCATAAATCCTGATGTACTTGTTACATCATGAGAAGAATGGCATCTACGCTAATTTTAGTGTCTATGTTTATCCCAAGGTTTTCCTGCAGCCTGCCGGATCCAGGCCGTATCCAGATCTGACGAAGGACCTTCGCCTGGACCGATGACAACGCAGTGCTGAAGTGCCAACTAGTCTCTCCCTATGGAGGATCCCTCTACCACTATACAGATAAGGCGTTGTCGGGAAAATTTCGTTTCGCATTCCTACCCCAAAGCAACAAAATAAAATACAATTATTTATCAAAATTTATAAGGAAAGACAAGTACTTGTTTAGGCTTGGCTTGTAGGGAATTCCAAACCTGCGTATTTTCAAATGCACATAACTATAGAACCCATTCTAAATGCGCATGTGAACGCCATCAGCGTTTCTCACAGGTTCGCGTCTGTGTAGAGGGAATGGTGTCGTCTTAGCGGCCCCTAATTTAATAACAAATGATCGTTGCGACGGAAGCAAATCAATCAAAACTAACTTTAGATGGAAAATAACTTAACTCTGCTATAAAGCCAAAACAATCTCTGTTACCTTAAATTATACGCTTATCTCTGTGAAGCTGCTTTGAGACAATGTACATTGTTAAAAGCGCTATATAAATGAAGATGACTTGACTTGACTTTGGACCTCCAAGCCCATTATTCCACCTCGGCCTGTCGACTGGTCAGCTCCACCATGGTTCCGTGCCATCCTGCCATCCTTCTGGCTCCACGGGGCTCCCTTTTCCCTCCGCTCCGCCTTGGTCATTCGCCACTCTGCCTCTGCCGTGAACATCCGGGCCTTTGGCTGAGCCTCATCCCTCCACCCATTCGGTTTCATCGGGGTTCTCCTTTCCTCTGGCTCCTCTTCAGTCCTCACTCACACCAGCAACATGATCGTTTTAAGTTAAATGTAGTACGAATTAGCTTACTAAAATATTTCAAGTTAAGAGAAATAAAAATGTATGAGTACAAAATAAAAATCTGCCAGTTCTTCTTGCCAAACTGAATTTCTTAACTTACACTTTATGTAACTGATTACCTCAGATTTAAGAAAGTGAAAGAATACAAAAGTGAAAGTAATTATTTCATTACATAACTATAAACAGGTTAAGAAGATTCTTATGAAACAATTACACAGAAACACTTTTCCTTATGTTTTTAAATAACACGAACAATGATTCTGACATGCTCTTCTCAGCTTTGATCTTTCCAGTACACACTCTCTCTCTCTCTCTCTCTGTGTGTGTGTGTGTGTGTGTGTGTGTGTGTGTGTGTGTGTGTGTGTGTGTGTGTGTGTGTGTGTGTGTGTGTGTGTGTGTGTGTGTGTGTGTGTTTTAAGGAAATCAATTATTTTTTCAGCTGGCATTAAACTGATCAAAAGTGGCAATTTTACATTGTAATATGCATAGTTTCAAGAAAAATATTAAGCACCACAAATGTTTTCAAAATTCATAATAAGAAAAATCAGCATATCAGAATGATTTCGGAAGGATCATGTGAAGGATCATTTCATATGAAAAAGAAAATCAGTCTTTCAAAAAAATAAATTACATTTCACCAAATTAAAAAAGTACTTTTAAATTGTAATATTTCACTTTACTGCTGTTTTACTTTTTTTTATCAAATTTTATACCACATTCCCCCCCCCCCATTTCTCTCATCTTATGGTTTGCTATTTCATATAAGATTGAATCAGTGACGCATGAAAAAAAATATGTCAACTTTTATTGTTCTTTAGTTCTAATCGGTTTTTAGATATTTACTGTATCCAAGTTACTTAAGAATATGATTTTAAATGTACAGTCATTTATGTAGGCCTATAGCATTTGCGCACCACAGATTAAAGATATGTTTTCCATAATCAATGTTTTGCAACATGTCAGCAAAATAAACGGCGGGAGAATTGTCAGCTTCCAAACTTCCAACAAACTGTTCTAAAGTGTCTGCCACCTCAACAGCCATTGCCTGGCACACTCTACACAAAACAATATGAAAACATGCAGCATGTTAAGTAAATACGCAAAAGTAGCAAGAAAGAAATGAAATTACACAACTAAATACATAATCATAAAGCCATGGTCATTGCTTCTTTAACACCCAAACAAGTTCAGTGGCATTTTTGTGTCAAGTGGCTCTTCTTTAAAACCATGTATACATGTACTGCACATAAACAAAAAGTATCTGTCAACAGTTTTATCAAGATTGATCATCTGGACCAAACCCTTATCTGTAAAGGGTTTGTATGATGACGCAACCCGGTATCACGACAAGACGTGAAATAATCACGTTGGTCTCCCCTTTGGAAAACGTGTAGATGTCACAGTTTAACGCCCTCAAACGTGAATCTTACACGTTTGCCATTGAAGATATCTGTACAATTTCCTTACCATTTTATAGATTATAAATGTAAGATCCCTTCTACTCCCACACCTAAACATACCCATTTTATGGACAATATTAAAATGATAAAACGTATGGACAGATATGTGTATGAAAATGGCATTTTTATGAACAATATGGCATTAAAAGATAGTTTGAGCCACAAATCCTACCCCTAAACCTAACCATAACCATTTCTTAAAGGGTTAGTTCACCCAAAAATGAAAATTCTGTCAGTTATTACTCACCCTCATGTTGTTCCAACCGCGTAAGACCTTCGTTCATCTTCGGAACACAAATTAAGATATTTTTGATGAAATCTGAGCCATGTTTCACTCCTCCATAGGCTTCTATGTGACCGAAACTTGCTGGCCCAGAAAAGTTATTAAAGAGATCGTTAATATAGTCCAAGTGACTCCAGTGGCTCAATCTTAAGTATATCAAGCGATGAGAATACTTTTTGTGCGCAAAAACAAACAAAAATAACGACTTTATTCCACTTTTCATTTCCTTCTCTCTGGGCCTCGTAGTGTTTTTGCGCTGCGCGTCTGTGTTGCACGTCACCACGTAGGCTCACTATTGGCCGACGCCGGTCATGTGTGTGTTGCGTGATGACGTACAACACAGACGCGCAGCGCAAAAACACTACGAGGCCCAGAGAGAAGGAAATGAAAAGTGGAATAAAGTCGTTATTTTTGTTTGTTTTTGCGCACAAAAAGTATTCTCGTCGCATGATAAACTTAATGTAGTGCCACTGTAGTTACTTGGACTATTTTAACGATGTTTTAATAACTATTCTGGGCCGGTGAGTTTCGGTCACACTGGAAGCCTATGGAGGAGTCAAAATTCTGTCAGATTTCATCAAAAATATCTTAATTTGTGTTCCGAAGATGAACGAAAGACTTACATGGTTGGAACAACATGAGGGTGAGTAATTACTGACAGAATTTTCATTTTTGGGTGAACTAACCCTTTAAAACTAACGTTACCTAGGCAACAATTATAAAGAAAAACAACAGACAGACGAGTATGATCACAATAATTTATTTATCGTTCCTAATAACCATAATATACTAACCTTACAACACAACATCGATTCACAAAATACATACATTTTATTAGCTTGATGTAATCCAAACCTTCAGAATCCATATATTATTTGCAAGAAAAAGATCCAAACTCAGCCCTTTATCCAGTAATCGTCATCTTGACCGTAAACGTCAAACCCCGCGCTTGTTATGAATTCAAATTCAAAAATTGCGCCCTCAAGGTTACTATGGTTACGGCAATATCAAACGCTCATTGGCTCTCGCCTCGCCTGCTTCGTCACAGATTGCGTCATGCACATTCACATTTGAAATGAAGCGCGCAGCCCTCAGAGCTAACCGAACTACCGAACCGAAGACGGATTAACATATTCATGGATTTGAATTAATAACTTAAATTCTGCTCTGTTACCTCATACAAAACCACTGCCAGAGAAGACTGCGACACATCGTCACGTGAACAACTTTTGGTACCGATTTTGACATTTTCTCAATAAATAAATTATTGTGATTATACTTGTCTGTCTGTTGTTTTTCTTTATAATTGTAGCCTACGTAACTTAGTTTTACGAAATGGTTATGATTAGATTGGGGTAGGATTAGCAAACGTCCCGGGATAATGGTACGTGTAAGATTCACGTTTGAGGGTAACTTTCGTGTAAGATTCACGTTTGAGGGAACGTGTAAGATTCACGTTTGAGGGCGTTAAACTGTGACATCTACACGTTTTCCAAAGGGGACCAACGTGATTATTTCACTTATCTGTTGTTACTTCACAGATGAAAGCACAGTTAATTAAGGGAGGGAGACAGTATCTCGGTGTCCCAGTCTATAACCAGTTCTCTGTGTCCAAGCCCACCATTCCCCCTGCCACAGTAGTTCACACCCCTGGTCAGACTCACATTGGGGCATTGGCTTCAGGGCAGTGGTTGGCGCTGTCGTCAGAGCAGGCGCGGAGCTGTGGGCGGGCCTGGACGGGCCTGGGCCCGCCCACATTGACAGCTGGCCCGCCCAATCAGAAATAAAAAAATAAATAAAATACTACTCTGTATTGTTAAATATGGATACTACTTTATGTGGTGTATTTCATCTATAACATGTTATGTTAAAACAGTAAAATTATAAGTAAGCCTGATAACTATTTAATATTTAAGTGTGTTGGTGACTTGTTTTCATTGGTCAATGCAACATCGTAGCGCGCTCTATTGTAATCTGGCGCGAACCATCTATGACGCGAACAACCAACGGTTATAACGTTCGCTAGAAGTGTACGGAATCTTGATTTTTCTTAGTATGGCCAAACAAGTTACTCTCACTCATTTTTTTAAAAAACCTCGTATTGAGATTAATAATTATTTGGAGGACCAATCTGTGGATCGTAATGGAACAACCACTGGCTCTGAGAATGGAGCGGAGATTAACTCCGAACCGACGACCTCCACTGATGCTAACCGGCAAGCAGATCTGCCTATGGCTAATCGACGATCACTGCTACACTTAATTGCACCGTCGGATCTGTCAGCTCTGGGGGAACCTGCTACCCAACCTCATCTACAGGCATTCCCGAGTACCATAATTGATGGGAAATATCGAAGCTTCAACGCCAAGTGGTATGAAAGGTTCAACTGGATTGAATATAGCCAGTCGAAAGACCTGATTTTTTGTAAAGCCTGTCGGCATTTTCCTGAACAGCACACTGAGGGGACTTTTACTAAAGAGGGTTTCAAAAATTGGAAACGTATCGGCCAGGTCTGTGAGAAGCATCAGTCTAGCAAGCTACATGCTTCTGCACTTGTAAAATTACTCTCCTACAAACAAAGTCATGCGCAACAAGGCAGCGGTACTATATTAAATCAGATGCACGGAGATTCCATTTCGTTCATTGAACGTAATCGACAGCACGTCAAAGTTGTGCTGGATGTTGTCATGCAGTGTGCCAAAATGGAGATACCCCTGAGAGGGCACCGGGAAACTCAGGAAGCGTTAAACAAGGGGAATTTTTTGGAGCTATTCGAGTTTATATCGAAGTACGACCCAGAAATAAAAAAAAAACTTGTTGAACTGCCACGAAATGCTACACTCATGTCCCACCACATTCAGGACGAGCTGCTTGAGGCTGCCGCTTCACTTCTACTCAGGAAGATAAAAACGGAGATGCAAGAACAGCCTAGGCCCACATATTTTGCCATACTTGCAGATGAGTTTAAAGATGTTTCGAAACGCGAGCTAGTTGCTGTCTGTGTTCGATTTATCCATAGTGGGACAATCAAAGAACGAGCGCTGGGCTTTGTCAAAACAGCTGACCTGTCTGCTCAAGGAATATCGCAGAGGATCCTTGAAATTCTAGAACCACTTGGTTTGGACCCTTCTCTCTGTGTCGGGTTCTGTTTTGATGGGGCATCGGTCATGTCTGGGCACAGAGGAGGCGTTCAATCTATCTTGAAAGAGACATTTCCCAAAGCTGTGTATGTACACTGTAATTCCCACAGACTGAATTTAGTGCTTTGTGCTGCTGCGGAATCATCTGGACACGTCAGTACTTTTTTCACTGTCATCAATCAGATACACAACTTCTTCACTGGGGCCCAGAGGCACGCTCGGTTTGTGGAACTTCAGAAGGAAATGCATCCAGAACGCCCATGTAAGGAACTGGAAAGGTCATGTGACACCAGGTGGAGCTCTAAATCAGGATCTGTTCATAAAGTTTTAGAAATGCTAGACGTGTTACTTGAGACTCTTGCTGAGTATTCTGAGACAAGTGGACAGACAAAACTAGATGCAGATAACCTATTACAACAGATGCAAACAAAAAAGTTCATTTTCATGCTTGTTGTGTTTTGCAAGTTGTTTCAGTGCAGCGATTTTGCCACAAAGGGGCTGCAAAGTCCAGCAATCTGCGTGACAGACTGCATCTCCTTAATTGAAACATTGAAAGCCACCCTTGCCACTTTTCGAGATGATTCAGATGGTGACTTTGACAAAGTTCTCAGATTGACAGAGGAGTTGATGGATAAATACGAGATAGCATGCTGGGATCTGATAATGTCTCGTGAGCGAAAGCTGCCTGCAAAGTTTAGTCAGTCTATTGTCACCACAACATTGGGAAAAACATCCGCTATCAAAAATAATGGTGATCTGAGAGCACTCTGGAACTGTATTCTGGATAACGAGATGGCTGAATTGAACAGCCGATTTAAAGACGACACCTACGGAATAATGCGAGCTTCAGCTGCCCTCATCCCAGGATCCACCACTTTTGGCACACAAGAACTGATCAAATCTCCTTGCAGCTTGTATGGGATAACAGTCTGTGATGCGGAATTTGCCTTTTTTACCCAATTCATCAAGGGCAAAGCTGACAAAGACAAAATGCCCTCACTAATTGAATTGTTGGATGCCTGCGCTGCTGATATTTTCCCCGGAATGAACCGTCTGTTAAGGGCCATCATCACACTACCCATGACGTCCTGCAGTGTTGAAAGACTTTTCTCCGCTACTCACAGGATCAACACTCGCTTGAGAGCATCAATGGTGACTGAACGCTTGAACAATTTGACCCTGTTATCCTTTGAAAGAGAACTGACAGAAACACTGGATTATGACGAGATCATAAGCATCTTTAATTCAAAACCCAGGCGACTCCGCCTTGTGTAGCCGGGTAAGGTATAGGCCATGGTTTTCTTTACATGTAGGCCGTGGCTTGATAGCAGGATGAGACTATTAAGTAGGCTACTTTGAGCCTCTGAGCTCAAATAATGTTGCTTTTTTAGAAAGCTAAACGTGTAGTGGGGGTTGACCTCAGCCTCTTGTTCAGGGCCTAAATATTCGTTCAGTTAACATGTCATTACTTTAAATGTTCAATGAATAGAGTGTTATGTTGTGGTTGTTTTTTTGTTATTTTGTTAGAGCTACGTGCTCTCTAATTGATCTTCCCTATGCACTATCACAATGTTGCCTTTTTGTGAATTATATGTTCCTGGCTCGGTAGCCATAGCCTATGTTATATAGGCTTATGTATTTAGCTCAGTTTTGACAGTAGATTAAATTTAAATTACAAAATAAGTAGGCTAATAAACATTTTTTTTTACCATTATAAAGCAGTTTGAATGTTTCATTGCGTTACAGTATGATTCTAATGAGAAAAGAATTCCCGAGCAGCTTTCAGCTATAATCACTTTGAGAACTTTTCTTGCAAGCACCCTGAACTAGACAAGTGGAAAACGTTTTTTGAATAACACCATGTTATAACCTTAATTTTTTTTTTCGTTTTGAATTATTTCGTTTAAAGACATTTCAAGCTTTGTGCATTTGATGTATTTCTCATGTCTGTGTGAGGCATACACTGAGTTTCGTTAAGTTAGGATGAGATGCGCTCCAGTTAACGTGCAATGCAAGTGACCGCGCAGGCGCCTCCATGATTATTGTCTGTTATATTTGCTTGTTTTTATATCTGCAATTGGTTGATGAAAAATTTATTAAAATTAAGATACAATTTATACAAAACGAAATTCACTTTAAAGAAAGTCTTTCTACAAAACAAACCTATGAAGTGGTCATAATCATGTCTGACCATGTCATATTGCGCCTCTTATAATGCTGTTCAGTGTTCACTTTTCATAACCATAGATTAAATAAATAAAAACGTATATTATAATATTGAACATATATATTAACCTAAATACGTTTTCTTTAATGGCTACAGCACCTTGTAACGTCAGAGGACTCAAGGTTTCAGCGTTTCCCGAAACCTTCTTATTTAGGCTACACTTTTTTTTTTTTTTTACTGAAATGCTGGAAAGTATTTACAAGAACAATATTTCATTGCAGCTTCACCACAACAAAAAAAAAATGGGAATTATTAATTAATTAATAAAAACAAATTTAATTAACATTTAATTAATTTAATTTAATTAAAAAGCGCTTTTAAAGGTCAGTGAAAGCATAGGCTACTGTCAGTCAAGTCCTATTCAGACGCTAATATTGTTTCTCATGGGCTCATACGGTATTTTAAACATTTACAGCAGTAAGTCGGTGATTTTAGTGCCATCCGAATCCATAATATCAGTGTCTTTTCTCACCCAACCCGCAATAAAAATCCCTGTCCAAATTAGTACCTACTGTTTTTTGACAAACAGGTCGTGTGGTGATTTAATTGCCGTCTGAATCCACATCTCTGAGTTTACAAGAAGAAATTCAAAATACACTGTTAAAATCCTTTTTGATCACTGCCGAGCACCATACGTAAGATGTACACTTTTATTATTATTGAAATGCTGTAAAGTATTTACAAGAACAAAATTTCATCGCAGCTCCACCTCAGCGAACAAAAATGGGAAAGAGACGAAAGCACATACAAATTGGGTTTATTGGGTTATTATGGGTTATTATGGCAGCAATATATGATACAATTTAAAAATATGTAGGCTAGGCTATTATAGTTTGGATTATTTTTTATAATATCCCACACTCAAAAAAAAAATTCATTGGATGAACATGATTTTATCATGCCACCTATATTCCATCTAAACAAACCAAGTTAAGTCAACCAACCTTTATCATATTATTTGAACACAAAATAGATGTGTTGGTTAAACATGATATTAACATTTCCATTAAACTCATTTTAATCTTTTTTGAGTTACATGTTCATTCTTAGTTAATTTAGTGAGATTACTTCGAGTGTACAAAAAAAACACAGAACACATGCAAACAATTTAAAAAAAATTTTTTTTTAATTGGGCTTTAACATGCACCAGTTAAGTCTGAACTGCTTTCTTCACTTTAAGTATCCCATTCATCTGAGTGTTTGTAACATGATATATAAGAAACATTTAGCTAACAAAATCTTGGCTCTTGAGAAAACTGATCCCCAAGCAACGCTTGCAGGACTTTAACGCCCCTTTTTTCTTAACACTTCTAAAAATTAAGCAATTTTAACACTTTCCTTTTTGGGAATTTGTAAGGTAGACCACGGCCTGATACAGAAAAATGTTACATTTGAAAATAAACATGAATTTAACAAACAATTGTGAGTAACAATTTGAGCTGTAAAATAATAATAAAAAAAGATTGTCTGATGAAATACTGGTGTATATATAAAACATAAAAATAAATAAATACATACCTTAAAAAAATAAAAACCTTACAGCAGCTTGCTGTGATGAAATCACATGAAAATTATTTTGATAATTCTAAATTACCAGTGTAGCTTATGTTCCTTCACATCTTAAAAATTAAGCCATTTTAATAATACCCATTTTGGGAATTTGTAAGTGTAAACCTTGGCCTTGACACACACACAAAAAAAAAATAAAAGTAAAATTTGAACAAACATGAATTTATAGCAAGTGTGTAACAACTGCTCCAGTCAGTTGTCCCTTTGTTAAAACACTGTTGTAGTCTCAGTCCATCTTTTTCAAGCTCACTTACTCCAAAAGCTTGTTTTTGAGGAACTGTGCCTTGGATGATAACATCGGTCCATTTAGATTTAGAAAGATCTTCTGCAAGACTTCAAAAGTGCATTTGAGCTCTGGTGGGTAACTCAGGTTCAAACAGTATATCAGTCCAAATAACAGAGCACAAGCCTGACTATTCAAGTCACTGAGCACTTCCACACCTTCAAGGACACCAATGTCTGCTGGGTCATCGTTAGGCAGCGCTCCCTCCTTCAGTATGACATACACTCCTATCACAGTTTGCTCCATGGTACTTTGTGACTCAAATTCTGAATCCTGTGGGATAAGAGCACAAGCAAAAATTAGCTCAAATATTTATTACAAGAAATGCACACTTAAACACTCACTGGCCACTTTATTAGGTAAACCTGTAAAGTAAACTTCAATCCAATACAGGAGCTCTGCTGTGAATCCTACATTTACAAGGTTATAATTATTCAGTTTTTAAGATGAAACTGTCAGAAAGGTGATAATTCTACTGTTTATTATTGAGGTCACAGTGGGTGCTGGAGTATAATGTGGTGCATTATATTATAAGATTGTAATAATTTATTTGGCCACCATATTTAAAATAAATTAGGTGGCTAAAACATTAGAACCACTTTGGAATATAATGCACTGCAATAAAACAAAAGCATACATGTACAGTTTCTGATGCCATTTTTTTTAAATGCAAATTAGGCCCCTTGAGAGCTCAACCGATTTGAATAAAAAAATATTTGTTTTCGTGCATCAACCAATTCACATATGAACTGTGTACCATCAGTTTCCTATAAATAAACAATTTGTCCAGCTCAGTTATTTGACAAAGTTAAGTGTTCTCTCAAGTCACATGTTTGTTGTAGCAAATAGGGGAAAACACGGCCCAAGTACAGATTCAATGGGCTTTTAAAACTGTATTTTTTCTTATCAACTCACCAAATATGCCTTCACTAGTTTTTCAGGGTCTTCATTCAAGTAGGTGCACAGAGACTTGATGACACAGGCTCTTCGGGTATGTATAGTGTCATTCTGTGGGGTGGGGACAAGATTAACTCAAACTTCAGTGGCGGCACAGCTTAAGAGTACTCTTTGGGAAGAAAATGCATTGAGAATGACTATTAAATATACACAATTTAAATATACACAAACATAATGATTGTCGTTTCCAAAACAATGGTGTAGTTTATAATGCTTAAGCAATTTGTACCTACAACTCTCCTTTGTAACACACTGCCTGCACTGCCAAATAAACGTCACTGAAAGAGAAAGAAAAGGAAAGGTCAGTAATCAAGGATAGTTAGTTATACATTATATGTGAGTGTTAAGAAAAACTACTTACATGTAATTAAGGTGAGGTTCACACCAGAAGAGCATGGGGACAGCTTTATATTGTGATGTATTTCATCTTTTGTATGAAGAAAAGAATAATTTTCGCTGTAAAAAAAGTAAAGAAAAAAAGTGTATAAGACTGACTACAAAAAATGGGCCAAAGAAAATACCACTACTGGCTGCTGTTACTAAATATAAAGTTTTACTTATATTAATAAGTATATTCCATAAATAAAACATGTATACCTATTCAATCATAACTTTAACTGCCATTTATTAGGACACTTCAAATATGGTCGACTGCATCATAGATTTTACTTGACAATTTTTGCACACTGTAATCAATAAGCTGGGTAGCATTAAGTAACATGTTTGAAAAGACAGAAATGGCTAGATACAGAACGTTTAAATTAATATTTTGCTGATATACATACATGAAGGCCAGGCCAACATAAAAATGGCACATTACGCTAACGTTACATTAACTTACAAACAGAAAAAAAAAACGGGGAAAAAACGGGTGTATGATGTTTTCGACTCTGACGTCTGCATTCAATTTATCTCCTGTTTTACCCTCCCATTGTTGGGGTAGAGTTATATTTGCTGAAAATCAGCGAAAAAATTGCTAGACTTGCCATGATATTCCCCTTTAACGTTAAGGTGAAACTCGTATCGACAAAGACACAGAATTGAACCAACACATGTGCTTCAAGTCTGGGAAAATAGGCCTGCTTAGAAACATCGCAACAGTGTCTAATAACTTAGTTTTATCCCACAGTAATAATTACAAATAGGTACATATATCAGGTACTTACCCTCAATATCAAGGATGCAGAACGATTAACGTTAGACCGCTCACAAAACGTCAGGAATTTCAGCCTTCTCCACAGTACATTTGAGCCCGGCCGCGTGTCCCCGAACTTCCCGCCGCAGTACTGAGCATGCGCAGTGTGACTCACCAGAGAGAATTGTTGATATGAAGCGCCTCAATCTCATTGAATCAACAAGTGCAGATCTATTTCATTCAATTATTTCTTAATTTAGTTCCAACTAACAAGAATGAATCATTTAACACAAGTAAACTCGTTATATTCTTATTAATCAGACATATTTTTATTTAGCAAATCAAGCAAGTGGCTAGTTGAGTTTTTTGAGTGCATGAGTCCTAATAAATGAAATTTCAACTATTTCTGAAGCGCTTCTTTTATAAAGAACACCGCTTTCTTACATAAAAAGCCCCTGCACGAGAGAATAATTGATTCTCGAGCCATCGATATCAACCAATTCAGCACCATCGCCACGGACAGCACCCGGTAACATCGCACATAAGAAGATATATCTTAAGCAGCTTCCTAAAGATTTCTTCCTATAAGATTATATTATATATTTATTTCTGTAAATAAATATATAATATAATGCCCAGCAACGGCTCAGGACCGTGTTTACATTTATGTGTCTCAAATCGTAGTTAATGTATATACGGACTTTACCATGTGCTGCAATATACATTTAGTTTTATATTTATTTACAGAAATCAGAAAATTGCTGATGTTATCGGATTTTCAGGTGAGCGTTGTCCTAGACGTGGCGCGGCGCGGCGCTGAGCTGCGCGTCCGGTGTGTGGCCCCCTTTAGAGTCTTCGCGCTAAGAAACAACCGTTATCGGGAAACCCAGCCTTGATTTCGGAACACCCATAAATTCAGGCCCACCTCGACTTAATCTAGGCCCACCCATCTGTCACGTTCTGCATCCGCCACTGCGTCAGAGGCTGCTTTCTAACACCGGGCAGATGCTCTCCGTCTGCTGGAGGCTCGGGCGAAATCTCCACAGTGCAGGGTGATGGTGGGCTGGGCTCTGGGTCTGGCTGTGGTATAGATGAGGGGTAGACTCTCTCCAGACATATCAGAATCACATCCTTCCAGCTGAGTCCCTGCATGTCTGGGAGGTCTACTTGATGATTGTAGTTCACCCTGATCCAATACAGTGATTTGATGGTTTCATTATCATACGGTGAATGAATGGCAAGGTGGCAGAATTGATGGGTATACTCCAAGAGATTGAGGCCTCTCCTGGCCAACGTAGCCAACTCTGCTGCTAAGTTCATTTTAACAGTCAGTTGTTCTTTCACGTAATGAAAGTCACCAAAGATGAAGACTAAGTTCCAATATGAAAATATTTAATGAGAACATCAAGATAGCGTAGTCCTACATGGGTAACAGGGTATACAGTACCAAACACAAACAGCAACCAACAAAGAACTGAGGAACCAAAGGAACTTAAGTACTAATGCAAACATAATAATTGACGATGTACAGCTGAACTGAAATAACTAATCATATCAATAGCCATAGCAACTATAGTGTCAGGAAAACTAAACAAAGGAAAACAGGAACTAATGAATACAAACTAAAAGTCCATGAAAACACAGTACCGTGACACATACACACTCAAAAAAATGATTTTAGCTCTTTGTTCAATTTCATTAATTAAAATGAGCATATACAACACAACCCTTCATAGAAATGATTCCAGCTTAATTTCATTAAATGTAATCAATGTAATTTTTTTAAAATTTGGTTTACCAATTTTTTTTTAATTGAGTCAACATGAATATTTTTCGTTCGTCTTAACCGGATGTCACTCAAAAAAATAATTTTGGCCTCTTGTTAAAATAATTAATTACAATAAGCCAAAGTAGCACGATTGTTTAATATTGTCACAACTTAATTTAATTGTGTTCAATCAACCTAATTAATTTGTGTGAAAACTACATGAATCATTGTTGTTGAAATCTAACCGGGCAGTGGATCTGTAGTTCCCAGCATGCTTTGCAAGGGACTGCATTAAGAGGGTCAATTTAGGGAAAAAGTGTTATTTTATGTGTTTTTCAGTAAATGGAAAGATGTTGTTAGTTAATGTTAGTGTTTAATGTTCAGTTATGTTATAAACTTAGAGGACTTTCTGTAATGTTTTTGAATTTTGTGGTTACCATTTTGCAGAAGAGTGGCGACTGTGTTTAGGCTGTGGGCTCAGTATTATGCTATATGTGCATTACACCTCATGTTCAGACTGTGTGCACTCAGTATACACTGTGTAAACCTTGCTCACAGACCTGCACAAGTAATAATTCAATTGAACACTAGTGTCTATCATTAGAAGTGACCATAGAGTCAAATTAACTAAAATTATAATGTTGGTTATTTAAGGCAGGTCAAAAACTAAATGTAGTCAACCCGACAAAACTTTATCTAGCAGGAATGACTAAATTAATTTAAATTCATACAACAAGATTACAACACATTATTTCAAACTATTTAGATTTTGTTGGACAAATGTAATTCAATTTCGTGGAAAACCTTTCCTTAATTTAATTAAGTTCGTTCAACAGATTATTTTTTTGAGTGCAGGTATAAGTTCCTTTTTGCTTGATTATTAAATTGCTTAATTAAAGCTTATACATGCTAGTTTCCATGACAGAGTTCAAGATCAATCTTTTCATCTTACTACTGGAGCTCACTGTTTGCTGAGTTTCAAATGGTTATTAAACAGCAAGCACAAACTATGCAAAAGCGGCAGCCCTTCCGGTGCATTCAATGTCCGAATTCCCTCACTCATTTTCATTCACTTCTTAAAGTGGACTATATTAGTGGAGCAATGTAGGGAATCGTGAATGAGGGTTCAGGGGGGCGATTTCGAACACAGCCTGTGTTTTCTTTTTGTTTCTTTGGTTAGTTCTTGTACAGCCTGTGCCAGTGCAACTGGATTGAGGGAAAGTGAAACGAAGTACTTGGTGACAGGCCAGCAAACTGTCTAAAAAAAAGAATGTGAAAGAGTTTGAAAAGAATGTAAAACGATGCAGGTAATTAGTTCATTACATAAGTATTGTTCAAGAAACTGGTTATTTCCATTTTGTTCACGTTGTTTCCTTGTTTTTAAATAACACTAAACCCGCTTCTGATCTGGTCTGTTTTTCCAGTACTCACCTGTTCATTACACAACTGCCCACACATGGCTGTGTCATGTGTCTCTGTCTCTCTCTCAATTATTATTTTATTCAGCATGCATTAAATTGATTAAAAGTGACACTTTTACATTGCAGCATGCATCATGGTTTCAACAAAAATATGAAGAACCACAAGTGTTTTCAAAATTCATAATAAGAAATGTTTCCTGAGCACAAAATCAACTTATCAGAATGATTTCTGAAGGATCATGTGAAGACTGGAGTAATGGATGCTGAAAAATCAGCCTTTCCAACACACACTTTTAAATTGTAATAATATTTCACTTCATTGCTATTTTTTACTTTTTTTTTTTATCAAATAAATCCAGCCATGAGAGACTTCTTTCAAAAACATTTTAAAATCTTGACTAATAAAACCTTTGAATAGTGTAACATATCCCCCCCCCCCCTTTTCTCTCATCTTATAGTTTGCTATTTCATATAAGACTGAATCAGTGACACATAAAAAAAATGGTATTGTTCTTTATTTTTCTAATGGTTTTTAGATATTAGATACTGTTAAACGTCCAAGTTACATAAGAATATGATTTTTAATGTTGTATAGTAATTTATGCATAGCGTTTGTGCACCACACAGATTAAAGATTTGTTTTCCAAACTCAATGTTTTGCAACATGAGAATTGTCATTTGAGTGAGATCTGTTTTTTACAGTACAAAACCTTGATGTGTAATCGGTCAGTAATCAAATAATTTCTTATTTAATCATATTAACATTAAATATTATTTTGTCCATATCGGATGGCTTCATTAATAAAATAAGTTTTCAATGCTTTGACTATTTTTGAGCTTAACTTTATAATGCTCCAAAATACAGCCATCAGTAGCTTCCAGACTTACAGCAAACTGTTCAAAAGTGTACACTTCACGAAACAATATGAAAACATGCAGCATGTGAACACGTGAAACAAATAAAGTGAAATTACACAACTAAAAACATAATCGTCAAGCCATGTCCTGTCCATTATTCATATAAAATACTCTTAAAAATGACACCAAACAAGCTCAGTGGTATTTTTGTTGTGTGGTTCTTCTAAAATAATGTTTACACATGTTTACAGACATACAACACACATAACATACACACAGATAAAGCTGTAACACCTGGGCTTAATGCAATTACGGACTATGTGCAATAATGACTCACTTTTTTTGGGTCCTGGGGCTATCATGAGGCATTTACAATGGAAGTGAATGGGGTCAATCCCTAAATATCTTAATAGTACAGCCACAAGATGTAAACAATGTGTTTAAACGTGATTTTATTGTGGAAAAACCACTTACTAACCTTTTCTGTGTAGTTATATCCACATTTTCAACTTTAAAAGATTCATTTAATTGCTTTTATACAATTGTAAGTTTCATATTTCTGCTTTAAATACCCCCCAAAAAAATCAATTGTAAGTGCATCATCTTAGTGATGGTTCACTTATTATTATTATAAATTCACTTATGTAATTTCCTTTAAATTCTTTAAAAGGTTATTACACTACTTCAGAGTGACTTTACTGCAGAAGGCAAGGTTTTCGTGTCATTGTTAGGTTTCAAGTGAGCTTTACGTTCCTTTTTATATTAAACAACCTCATACCATGTAATATTAAGCATAATATGTTCTTACCAAACACATAAAAAATTCCAATTGCATCATAGGAATATGACAAAGGCATGAGGGCAAATGTACACGTGTGGAGACTATTCAGTCAATGAACATTCTAAGTTCATAAGAGCCAGTGACATCAGAGTTCTGCCCAAATTCTTCTCCACCCAGCAGAAGATCTTGATCCACTGCATAATTCTGTACAGTAGGAGTTTCCCTTCTCTGATCAGGAAACAAACTACAGCTATAAAAACAAACCTGACAGTCATTCACCAGCATCTCCAAACCTTGTGGTTGTGAGAAGAGGACTGCTGAAACCAGCTGACAAGTCTAAGATCAAGAAAAGGTTGGTTTTGTTTCAAACAAAATAATTATGCTGGTTTATTTGTTCGTTTGTGTTATGTAGAGTTTAAGAAGACTTAACATCATGGACATTTGATTTCTGTTTAATGTATATGACGAGACAAATACTCTGTGTTGCAGCACAATGAAAGCTTGTCAGTGCATCCTGCTACTCTTCAGCTGCCAGATTCTTTATACTCGAGGTAAACGATGAATGTGTGTTTGGGGATTCAGAATCATATCATGATACTAACAATTGTAGAATAATTCAAATGAATCCAACCTAAATATTTCCATAGCTTTAGAGTGTGAAGTGATTCCTGGTACCCTGAAGCAGATTGATGCTGGATTAGGCTTAGTGGGTGGAGTCAACAATGACAATGAAGCTTTCCTATTTCTGGGAAACAGTTTTACAAGAATAAATGCATCACTGAAGCACATTACTGTTGGACCGGCTGGACAGTTCGGAGTGAGTCCAACAAACATCGTCTTCAAGTTTCTGAGCGGAGACTTCAGGCAGATTCAAGGTTAATAAATAAACAAATAATAATAATGAAAATTAAGAAGATGCTGAATGCAGATTTTCTTATCTGTCCATATTTTGTCTGACTTCTCCCTTCAATCTCTTTATTTTTACTGTCAGGAGGTTTAAAGCAGGTGGATGCTGGAAGTGAGATTGTTGCAGGTGTTTCTCCAATAGACGACGTCTTCTGCTTTAATAAGGATGTTAACAGCAATGGGCCATCTGGAATTATTCCTTGGACACAACTCACAGGAAGGCTGAAGTACTACAGCTGTGGCCCGTACAGCTGTTGGGGGGTGAACGCTCAAGAGAACGTGCTCCTCAAAAGGGTAAGAGTGGAAGAGTTTGAACAAAAAGGAAAAGCCTGAGGAGTAATCAGTTTTAGTCAAGTGAGTTGTTTGTATCTTTGTTTTGTTTCTCAGAATGTGACGGGTTCTTCCTGTGGTGGGTCAGCTTTTTGGGATGTTGTTAATGGAACTCTGTCAATGGTCGAAGTTGCAACTGACGGCAGCGTCTATGGTGTTAACTATCAGGGATCTTTGATGCAAAGGTGAGCTGAAAATAGCACTGAAAGCTTATTTTGTTTAATAAAACTTAAATATGAGCAAAGGTAAAATTCAAGAATGATTTTCATTTATTAGAAACCATTATCTTATCACTTATCTTTTATAGAGTCGGAGTCTCTCCATCAAATCCCGCTGGCACAGTATGGCATATTATTGATGTCTGTCCCAACAACCACAAACATGTGACCTACGATTTGGGGAGGCTGTGGGTCATCTGTGGCGATGGATCCATCAGAAGATGTACTTGAATGTCCATCATGCATCTCAGAGGAACACAATGATCATTAAGTGGTCATCTGAAAAATAAAGCTTGTTTTTACATTCTTTTTTTTCTGTTTCTTTTCTTTGCTGTTTAGCCAATGAAAGTTGTGTTTTGTTTTATGTTTATTAAAGTTTGACATATACATGTTTGTTTTGCATCATGTCATATTGTGTCATTAAAGGTTAAATGAAATTGTTCAAAAAATATTTTTTTCTATATAGCCTAATCAATTGATCACTGGGAAAAAAACAATAATTTTGAAATAAGTGACATGTCATGGAGCAATGTATTAAATTCATCCTTCAGCTTGTCAGGAAGAACTGAAAATTGTTTGCAACTATGGTAACCTTGAAATGTTGTCTGATCTACGTTGATTGAGTTTTCATTTTGTGTAGGGACCACTTTTCTTGATATACATTACTGACATGCTTTGTTCAGAATTTATGTTTAGTTTTTAAGCTTTAAAAAACTCAAACCAGGCAACCAGTGATACAGCTGGAAATGACAGAGATGGTTGCCAGGCAATCAAACATATTTCCATGTTACAGATGATAGAAAGTTGCAAATTACTTGAAGAAACTGCTTTAATCAGAGCTCAGTACTGAGGCAGCTCATTATAAACACCTGTGTCACAAACTAATCATGTATTCGCTAATGATGTGAGGTGTGTTGAAAATGACATGCGTTGAGTTTATGTGAATCAGTTGACAGCAAAATAGCATGGGATCCAGGTCTTTGCTTTTTTTCACTCACTTTTTAAGAAAAAGAGACACAAGCATAATCTTTTCTTTTTTCTTTTTGTAGTTTTGTTAGTAATCTAGCCTGGAAATCCAGACCCAAATCTGCACGATTAATCGTCTGGCAATGACTAATTAAAATCAGACAGCTCGAGGGGCGGCACCAAGCATGCATTTGAAAATCTCACTGCACGCAATTGGATAACACAACGACCAATCCAACAATAAGCCCCATATGCTTAGCTACCAGCGGAGCTAACTGGTAGATTAGACTCTTGCCGTATCCGGTCAGCAAAACAACAAAAACACCCTTCTTGCAAAGGAACGATTCGAGCGCTGTCTTCTGTTCCTCTTTTAGGTAAAATGGCAAGTCTAACTTGTTCATTGTAGTGGCCAAAGCCGTTTCAAACAACTGGTGTTCATCCATATCCATCTTGCAATGTTTACTAATGAATTCGACGTCACATCGCTGTCGTCATCTGTTTAGCTCGCCTCTGACCCGCCTATATCAGATAACCCGATGTGATTGGTGCAGCTTGGATACAAGGGCATATTAAAAGAGCATCATTACTCGACGCCAGAGTAACTCGCAGAGCAAATTCAATTTGTGCTCTCACGAGTACTCTGGATTTCCAGGGTAGTAGTAATCAACATTATGGCAGAAATGCTGTTGAGCTTAACTTAACCCAAAATTCTCCTTTAAACATCAAATATTGTGGTAGCAGTTCTTGTGCAGCCCGTGTCAATGCGACTGGATTGAATGAAGATTAAACGAATATAAAGTAAGTACTTGATCACTGCAAACTGTCTAAAAAAAAAAGAAAAAAAAAAGTGTATTTGTATATAAATTATATAAGCCCTGGTAGGGACTGCCCAGTGTATATGCGTTACTGGCCTCTAATCAACTGAAACCCCCCTGGAAGGCCTAAAAGTCAAGTAAAGCCAAGCGTCAAAAAAACCCATCCCCTCCAGGGTTTTGCAGCACCCTCAGGCCAGAAATTAGAGAGTGGTGGCCTTATCAGAAAAGCCCAATCGCATCCCAGAGGTCCAAAGAGAAGCAATCCATGAAGAAGTAAAGATGTTAGACTTGAACATTACTGGCATAGGAGCAGACCTCTCACAACTGAGAAATGAAGAACATCCTATTCCTTTCATAAGCCGTAAGTTACTCAACACACGAACATAATTATTCGATGGTGGAGAAAGATTTATTTGGCCATTAGGTGAGATATTACCTGCTGGGGAGAGAATTCTACTACAATGGAGGTCACTATAAATCTGGGAACTTTGCTTCACTCAGGGTTGAATGGTTCTGGATGCAGACACCCCTAGGACGAGGTGCCGAAGCACAGGGAGATCTAGAGTGAGACCTTTGCCTTTCTTTTGTTCTGTTTTCGCCTTCAAGATGGCTTAGTGTTCAAGCAGATGGGTGGAACACAGCTGTCACGGACACCCCACAACGGAAAGAACCTAAATTCTAGTTTAGATTCCTTTTGGCCATCCTATGTTCTTGGATAAATAAAAGACAGTTTCTGTTAACCCTGCTCCCACCTATTTGAGGTTGTATTTTGTGGGAGTCTCTCTTGGCTTTGGGGCTATGTCACAAAGTATACAAATATAAGCAGATTCTTTTAAAATAAGAATTACAGAGAAAATGTTTTCTTGTGTTTTTAAATTACACCAAACAAGCCTCTGTTCCGTTCTGTTCAGGTTTGATTTTTCCAGTAATCACCTGTTCCACAAGCTATATTCAACACCTGCCCACTTTGGCGGAATTTTAGTGTGTGTCGACCTGCTCCTGATCTTTCTTGACTCAGTTTTGGTCCTCATAATGCTTCACTTTGTGTTAATATCACACAAAGCTGTGTCTGTGTTCTCCTCAATAACATCATAAAAGAAAGCAGAAAAATGGAACCTTTTCTGCCACAGAATAAAAAAATAACAACGGTATTGCAAATTTTTATCCCCCTCACAATTGCGAGTTTACATCTCGCAAATCTGACTTTTTTTTCTCAGAATTCATGATATAAACTCACAATTGTGAGTTATAATGTCAAAACTGTGAGATATAAACTCGCAATTCTGACTATTTTTCTCAGACATTATTACTCGCAATTATGAGTTTATATTATGTAATTTACAGTGTTTTCCAAACAGCGTTTTTGCACCGTTGAAGGGCACTTCAGGAAGGGGACGCCTTTTGTAGGAGCATTCCAAATAAAGTGAACAACTGAATGCCTTCACGAAGGGCCCTTCCACCGGTTTGTTAGTGAAGGGACCATGTAATGGTCACTTAAAGGAAGTAATTTAATTGGTTACATTCTGCCCTTCGAAGTGAGTAGGGCATATGCTCACTTCCGATTGTAATTTTAAGTCAGAATTGTGTGATATAAACTCGCAATTGCAAGAAAAAAGTCAGAATTGCACGTTTATATCTCACAATTCTGACTTTATTTCTCACAATTGAAAATTTGTCACGCAATTCTGACTTTATAACTCGCAACTGCGAGTTTATATCTTACAATTCTGACATTATAACTCTCTTCATCAGATCAGCCCAAAAGACAGACAGAGGATGCCATGAAATAGCAGAAAGCAGGAGACGAAGTATTGCTAAAAAAAGAGCAGAGTTTATTGAAAAATCTTTGCGTAGGCCTATATGTTTCAATGCTCAGTAGGACTCTGAACTTCATTTCTACTTCGTCTACCCAGCACAAGTTCAACAAGTGTTATTTTACCAATTCAAAAGCAACTAGAATTACAGGAAGTGACAAATATTTTTGTGAAAAAAACACAAAATTATAAGATTAAACAACAGTAACAACCACTACAAGAGCAAGTAAAATAAGTAAAATGAAAAGCAATATAATAAAAATTATTACATTGTTAAATGACACATAATAAATGATTATATGATTAAATGGAATAATTAAAAAATTTTACAGTATGATTTTAAATGAATAAATGAGCAAAACAAAGAAAATGAAACAAAATGTATGGTTGCTACACACTCACACATTGCTATTAAAGGGATAGTTCACCCAAAAATGAAAATTCTGTCATTAATTTTTCATCTTCATGTCATCCCAAACCCATCAGAATTTCATCTTTGTAACACAAATGAAAATCTTTGTAATGAAATCTGAGAGATTTCTGTCCCTGCTTTAACAGCCTATGCAACTACCACTTTCAAGCTTCAGAAAGGTATAAGGACATCATAAAACGACATGAAGGTGAGTAATTAAGGACAAAATGTTCATTATTGGGTGTACTATCCCTTTAAGATCCTATTATGCATTTGTGGACATTAGAGAAGAATTTGAAGCTTTAATTGGCAATGTTGTAAACCAGCAAAGAAAGTCAAAAGGCTTAGGAAATGTACAACGATTGACAATCTATACAAATATATATGAAAACAATTAAAGAAATTCATAGATCCTTTGTTTTCTTTATTTTGTGTAAGTCCACTTTCTTGTGGGAATGTAAAATGAATATAAATAATTTTTAAAAAGTCATCTGTATTAAGTTTCAAATATGTTCAATCTGAGATTTCAAAGTCAATTCCTTCCTGGCCCACATCAGTGTTATGTGTAGCCTTAAAAGGGCTGAATGAAAATCTAAGACCGATTATGTTACTCATTAAATCAGAAGTGGCTCTTATCCGGACTATTAACTTGCTGCCTCGAAAGCAGAATCATAGATATAATATGATAGAATGAATCACATTCGTATTTCCATGGCAACTCCAAGGCACTTAACCATTTAAAAACATAAAATAACAGAAAAATTGGGGAGAATATTTACTAAATACAATAAATGAAAAAGCTGTATAAGAACTACTCGTACAATATTTACAGTGCTCTTTTTATCTTTGTGCCCCTCGTGAAGTCAATCTACACTCCACTGGCTTTAACAGTCATCCGTTCGCTTTTTGGTTTTTAACCACATTTCGCAACCCATCAGCAACATCTAAAGCTGTGTCATGAAATAATGAGGCTTGGTGTTAAAAATATTGTTAACATATATCAGAAATATTTAGGAGAAAACAAATGGCAAAATCTCCAGTTCTCTATGGGTTACGACGTTTAACCACTGCGTAAAGCTGAGAGGAGTCTGCAAACGGCTCTTTCTCGGATTCCTTTGACTCGGTTTGTTCAGTGACCACATCTGCTCCTACAATCACCTGAGCCTCTATTGCTCTTGAAGACTCAACTATTGAGCTCTCTGCATTTGCCATTCCAACAGAACAATGTTGGACCGAAGTGTAGTCAGCATTAAGTGAGGAGGCACTCCCGAACTCTCGTGACTCAGGTGTGAAGTCAACGGAGGAGTAAATTAAGGATTCTGGATTTTCTGTGGCAGTTCCAGCAGAAGACGTCACGACATCATTGGCATAAACAGACTCCGCTTCATTCTCATGTGGAACAGCCTAAAACATTGACAGGGTTGAATCAGCTCTGCTGTGTCTGTGTAAATTGTTCAGCAGTTTGTGTACTTTATTAGGTTGGTAATAAGTTTAAATTTGTTTACAACGTCAGGTTTTTTTTTTTTTTGTGAATAAATCGTTTGTGTGATTTTTTTGTGTCATTTGTAACTCACGTCACTGGTCGAAATATTTCTTGTACCATCTTCTCTTCTAGTCTGCTGAAGTTTCATACCCTTCTTTCTGAAAAGAATGTGTTCATGTTTATAATATCAGTTATATACTAGCATCACAGATAGCAAAACCATAAGCCAGACAGGATTGGCTTTTATAGTAAAATCATCTAGTGCAGTGACCCCCAAAAAGTATTTAGTACCTTTGTCACACTTAAAAATGTCCATTATGTCGCCGGTACAAAACGACAAAGCAAGTGGCATCTGCAAACAATGATGTAAGAGCTTTTCTCAAAACTAACTTCTCTAAGTCAACCTGGGTCAAAGTGTTTTTTTAGTGGATGAGTGAAGTAACCATTGTGTAATATGTTCATCATATTAGTAAATTTAATAAGTATAGTGTCAAAATATTTTTTGTGTTTATTGTGATTTTTATATATGTTCTGAATCATTTAAATGTTAATTTTGCTAATGTTTGTGAAATGTTTTACTTTCACTATTTTATTTTTAACAAATGCCTCTCGGTTTGATATTTTGTTATATAATGCATATATAATACTTTTTTTTTGCCTAGATATATTAATTTGTTCAAACATACATTATATAAAAATGCACTTCATACATATTTGAATATAATACTTCTATGATGAACATGTTTGTAATTTCTAAATTAAAATACATATTTTTGAGGAACAGAAAGTGCCCAAAATGAGAGGCAAAACTCTTTCTTAATAATTAAAAAAAGTTTTCTACTTAAAAAAAGAAAAAGGCTTACAATTAAGTTAGAAACTTACCTATTCCTAGTGTAAGGAAACAAGGTATTATTTTTTACTTGATGGTCACATTACATTTTTGGAGTCATTAGATGTAAACTTTTGGTATAATTCATTTTTTTATTTCTCAATAGGTGCTATTGTTCTTGGAACAAAGTTGCATTTAAATGTTTATCCTCCCATAACTGAATAAATCACTTTCATCTGCACCATATGTCAGAAAAGTGAGTGAGTTTATATAAAACAAAATCCATCAGCTCATTATCATATGTTGAGTCTGTTCTGTGATACTTATCTTTTCTTCTCTAATTTAGGTTCCACTTTATTTCGATAGTCCACTTTAGACATTCTACTAACTGTAAGTAACTTTGCAACAACATGTCAACTAACTCTCATTAGAGTATTAGTAGACTGTAGTAGACTGTTAGTAGACTATTAGGTTATGGTTAGGTGTTAGGGTTCGGGTTAGTAGAATAAGTTGAATTGTAGTTGCCAAGTTACTTATAGACAGTAGAAAGTCTGTTGGGGGACCATCACAATAAAGTGTTAGCAAATATTAAGCAGACAGTCTACTAATACTCTAATGACAGTTAGTTGACATGTAGTTGCAAAGCTACTCATAGTTAGTTATAGAATGTTTAAAGTGGACTATCGAAATAAAGTTCTGCTACAGTTCTTAATACCTTATATGCAGGGGCATAGGAGCAATTTTGAACCTGGGGGGGACAGAAAATGCTAGGAGGGTTCGTAAGAACACATTGATGGCCTAAGACACAAAACGAGTGGTTTGTGTGAGAAAACGAACAGTATTTATATTGTTTTTAGCTCTTATACACAGACACGTCCAAGTGATCTGAGGGCGCGCACGCATCCTGCTGTGTGACGTGTGCGCAGACTGGTGCATAGATATATACACTAGATGTCGCTTTAAAGACATTAGTTCCAATGAACTGCCGTAGATATATACACTAGATGTCGCTTTAAAGACATTCGTTCCAATGAACTGCCGTAGTCAAGGTGACATCTAGTGTATATATATCTATGCACCAGTCTGCGCACACGTCACACACCAGGATGTGCGCGCGCCCTCAGATCACTTGGACGTGTCTGTGTATAAGAGCTAAAAACTATATAAATACCGTTCGTTTTCTCACACAAACCACTCGTTTCGTGTCTTAGGCCATCAATGTGTACTTACGATGGGGAATTGTTTAATTTGGACGATGGGGAATTGTTTTAATTTGGACTCTTTGCTCTTTGAGACAGTGACCATAGACCTGCATGATATGACTGACAGACAAAAACGGTTTTGGTAAGCTAAACCATACCAAAATGTAATTTCAAAGTGAACTACAGTTTCCCTTTAAGAGCATAGCCTATACTTTGCTTTGTTGTAGTATCAACAGGTAGGCCTATTAGGAAATTTAGCATTTACATTACTGTTAATCAGCAGTGGTGGAATGTAACGAAGTACAAATAGCCTACTTTGTTACTTTACTGAAGTAGGCTACATTTTTCACGTAGTTGTATCTTTACCTATCTGTAGGCTACTTTACTTAAGTAGAATCAATAGTGCATAGGCCTACTTTTGACTTTTACTTCGTTACATTTTGCAGCAATTATTATACTTTCTTCTCCACTACATTTCTACAACGTTTCGTTACATTTTCTGATCAGTTTTCCCCTGCCAAAACAGGGATTGAAAAAAATCTCCTGTTTTCGGTGCTGAAGTTATGCGTTCATGTAACATAGCCTAAGGGTGGCGCTGCCAATAAAGCACCTAAAGGCTGTCACAAAGAACCGGCAAAAGTAATGATTATGAATATGAAAAATATAGCAAGGAGACATTTTCTGTCTCCAGTGTTTTCTGTGTCAGTGCCCTGCATAGATGAAGTTGACGATGCTGGCTCGCAATTTTCGCAGTAGTGAACGCACCAGAGAGAAATGCACATTTCATACAGATTACACAAGCAGCAGTCTACTTTCTTTCGTTTTGAATTGTTCTGTTTAAAAGAAGACATTTCAAGGTTTCTAAAGATATTTCTCAGGTCAGTGAAGCAAGTAGGCTACCTTATACGCAGAGTTTCGGTTCATTTGTGAGATGAGATCATTTTAAAGAAAGGCTTTGTATTTTCTGTTTGAGGTCTCTGTGAAAGTTTTAAACAGTTTTTGAGTGCCGCTTTCAGAGCGGTCACATCCGTAACATTGTTTTTTCCTCATAAATGCGAACATGAAAAATAAAATGAATATGTTATGTTCTGTGGAGAACCGACCCTTCTTCATCCGGTGGGTAGTACTTTGGTTTGCAGTGTAATCCACAGAATTACAAAAAAATATTTTGCCACCTAAAAGTTAAAGATTTTTTGTGTCACGTCCACGGCATGTGTAGCCTATTTCCCTCATATTAAATATAAAACGCATGTGTAGACTGATATTTTTCTAATGTCTGGACTCCTTTATTAAGGGAGTATGGATAAACAGTTTCAATATTGGTATTAAATGCATTTTCAGAGAATTTATATTTCAAGTTTTTACTGCAAATGTCACGTTCATAACGCTGCAATTGACATCACTTGATTACACATTGTTATGATATGGACACTTTTTGTACAACCAACGTTGTGCTGAACTTGACAAAATTGATCTGCAGTGGCGGCCAGCGGCTCGTGATTTATTATTATTTTATTTTTTTTCAAGGCAGTAAAAGGTTCTGGAAGTTTTGCGTGCTTCCACATCCCGCGCAACTACTACTGATCTCCCAGGAACATTAATTATATATTGCTGCGTACATTTATCCGTGTCGGAGTTCGAGTAGTAGCCAACCTAGATGCGCATGGCATGCGCGAGTGGTGCGCGATAATGGTCCACTGACAACGAGATTAAGCAGCTGAACAAGAATAAGGCGGCCTCCTGTATTTTTGCTAGTCGATTTTTTTAGTGACATGATGGGTTTTAACTTCATTCAGGAGATTTGGGGTAATTGCACAACTGACAGGTGTGTGTGTGTGTGTGTGTGTGTGTGTGTGTGTAGTGTAACCATAGCGACAAAACGACCAACTTTCGGACCCTGAAAAATTTATTTATGTAGGCCTATTTAAAAGTTGCAGAATGGATTAATTTGGAGACTCCGAAATCGGCAGAGATAGACAGGCAATGCAAAACAAAATCTTACATTGGGAAATAGTGGGGGGGACAAAACAATGGCTCCTACGCTATGCTTATATGTGTCGTTCACCTACCGTACACAGATAAATGTAATGGCACAGAACATAATGACCAGCACAGCCGCAACAGCAACTCCAATCATCACAGAGGAAACATTCAAACCTAAAGAAGAATAAAGGAGTGTTTAGAAAACCACTGATGATCCACTGATTCAATTTAACAAGGAAAAGCAGGTCATATCGTAATCTTTAAACAACAAGATAACAATGATGGCAGGAGCATAGGAATGATATAAAAAGTGAGAGATTAGCATTAATGACTGATGCGGTTATGACTTTTTTCACGTGCACGTGTGCCACTTGGGACAGGGCCATATTTGTGTTCTATGTGATGAAGAACTGAAACTCACGTGCAACAGATAGAAGCAGTTTTCTTGCAGTGCCATGAGTGTTGTTACCGACACACTGCAGAGTGTATGTGTGTGAGAGTGACTGATGTAGAGTGATGGAGCTCCTCAAGCCTGTGCTGTTCAATCGCTCTTCACTGATGAACGTGTTTGAAGAGTTACTGACAGGACGTCCAGACAGATGCCACTCCAGTTCAGGAGAGGGATTCCCATCAACCTCACAGAAACACACTGTTACATCAGTTCCGTTACAGCTGGAGGAGGGAGAGATTTTAGGGGGATCTGAAAAAGAAAAAGAGAATGATATCATACGTATAGATTTATGGGCGTCTTATGGAGGAGAAAAGAACTGATGCCACAAAAACATCCTACACTGAACATGTAATGTGATGTTGTCCTGTGCTGTTTTGTTCTTGTCCTGTAGCTGGTAGGTTATAGTGCAGGTGAAAGTGACTCTGTGGTGATGGTGAGTAGCAGTGAAGTTCAGATCAGAGATGAGGAGCTCCTGTTGTCTGCTGCTCTCATTGAGGGGGATTCTGGGAGTGAAGCTCCATGTGAGAGTTGGTGGAGGAGAGGAGCAGAGAGTCTCAGCAGAGCAGCGCAGACTCACAGAGCTCCCCTCCAACACCTCCTGATCCTGATCCTCATTCAGCTTCACTGTGGGTTTGGGGGGAGACTCTGAAATACACACAAATACAAGAATGAAACAATGAAAGCATGACAAAAAAACTAAAAATCATTTAACACATTCATTTATAAATAAATCACTCACCAATGACATTTACAGTGGAGGTGTTTTGTACGTAGCTGTATTTCAGATTACCACTCTCAATCCTGAAGTAATAATTACCATCATGTTTTGAACTAACATTATAAAAAATAGTGGTGCAGTTCTTCTCATGTAGTTTTCCAGTTATTTTCCCTTTAAAGTGATTAGAATTGGGAACTCTAGAGTTAAACATTTGATGGTTATCCACATTTTGTCCATCTTTGAGCCAAAATCCTATAGCAGCACTCTCATTGAGGTCTATGTCATATTTATCCTCAATCTCAAATGTGCACTTTATGATCACACAGGATCCACTGAGAGCTTCAATCTTCTCTGGCAGACTGATGCTGAAATCTCTACAGCAAACACCTACAACACACACATGATGAAAATCATTCAGACACCAGCAGAAACAAACACTGAAACATTCAGACAAACGAACACATTTCTGTAACACAAAATGCTAAAAACTAAATTAATATATATATATATATTTTTTATTTCAAAACATTAATTTATTTTACAGCGTCATTGTTAAAAGGATAAACATAAACAGAACAGAAGCAACAGTGAAACAAAATATTCCAGTGATATTTCATTTAAATAGTAATAATCTTCTTTTTAAGTACTCTTGAGAAAAGATCTGTTTTTCAACATTGTATAAATGTTCTAATTGTCTGTAAGTAAACTCTCTGAAGCACCACACATAGACAGAATAATAGTTTAGCACAATTCATGCTCTCATTCGCATCACACTTTAGTCGTTTAAAAACTAGATGTGAAGAGAAAGGAAACCACACCTTGCAGCAGAAAAGAGAAAAGAATGATTTTCTCTGCCTTGTTCATCTCTTCATTAACAGACGCTCAGTCCAGTGAGGAAACACAATTGTAAATCTGCACAAACGCGACAAAAATATGATATGTACGAACTGATTGTAAGTGTCCAGCAGCTCAATAAACAGAACAACACTGAAAACATCTGAAAAAACATCTAAAAAAGAAGAAGAGTTCAACACTTGCCAGAGATAAGAAAAATTTGTTTTTAGAAGGAAACCAAGTTCTGTATTGTGGCGTCTGCCGATGATTTGAGACAGTGTGAAACTGTACTGAACTGTGCACATAATAAACTGACTGACTGCTTGAACAACTTCCTCTATAATCATCAACATGCATCCTGTTTATAGACAGAACAACATTTAATAGTACATACTTCAGACTTTGAACTTTAATACATATTCAGTTGCTGTCATTTCCAGTATTAAAACTAAATGTGACAGTTCCATCAGTTTTCTGCTCAGAATTCATTTAAGAGCGTCATTTTTTTAAGTGGTAATGTATGAATCTGCACTGCCTTATTAGCTCTTCAGCAGCAGCCTTTTGAAATCACTTGAAATGTAGAAATGAAGAAATGAACTGTCCTTTTACATTCCTTCTATTATTCCAACTTAATATGCAGAAACAACTAAAGTAAGCCATTCCTGAATTCCCTAAAAATTGTCTTAGATTTTTACATAAGCATATATACCGTGGCATCAAAACAGGACTAGGGATCTTCTTGCAATTTTTTCCAAATAAAGCTGTGGTGAAAAAGTGCATTGGTGAATTAAAAAATCTAAGAAAAATGTTCAGTTCTGAACATACTGTTTGGAGTCAGTGGGACATATAGAGATGCTCACTGCTGATTGGAATTATTACTGTCTCTACTTGCTGCCATACAACTTACTGTACAACTTCCCCAAAGATCTGCGCTACATCAGCTCTGAACCCCCACCGGTGATTTACTGACAGAATTCACCCACACCGCTGACTGAACATGGACGGTTTGCTACAAAATATCATTCTTTCAGCATTTCAATTTTTAGATGTATTTAGAATTTGTTGCTCAGATGAGAAAATGCAACACTGTGCTGTGATTTTTCTCCATATATGGACTTTTGACTTCACTTCTTAAAAGCATTTATTTATGGTTATCATCTTTTTTAATAACAGAAAGCAGAAGCCTGAATCATGGGAAAAATACTGCAGCAGTAGACTATCAAAAACCAGAAGAAGAGTACAAAAACAGACATACAGGTCATTATTCAAAAAAAAAAAAAAAAAAAAAATATATATATATATATATATACTTGAAATAAAAACTTACCTAAGGCTTTACAAAAAGGTTTCATTTGTTAATGTCACAGGTCGGGATGGGCCGAACCAGACTATGCCCACCCCTAGACCCAGAACACTTTGAGGAACGTGCCAGAGACGAGACCAGAGTCAAGGAATAAAGAGTAACAAATTTTATTAAGAATAAAACAATTGGTAATCCTAATCTAAAAGTCTTCTTCTCTCCCTCGTCCAGGGAGGAGTCCAAGACGGCAAGAGGACACAGTCTTCCCCACAGACGGCGATTCCCAGTAAGGAGTACCGGACTGGTAAGTATCTCACGGTATGCAGGTTAACAGAGTTCCTTTCTCCAAGCAGGTATCAGGTACACAATGGAAGGTGATGGACAGGTGAGTTCTCCGGCGAATGGATGGCCACAGCTTCCTCTCCTCTTTTCAATAGAGAACAGTTCACGGCAGTCAAATATACAGGTAGATATCTTACGGTAAGTAGATCGACCAGGCTCCTTCCACGCTGGTATCAAGTTCGCAATGGGAGGTGATGAGCAGGTGAGTTCTCCAGTGAGCGGATGACCACAGCTTCCTCTTCTCTTTGAAGTAGGGGACAGTTCACAGCAGTTGATAGGGTACAAGTAGGTATCTTACGGTATGTAGGTTAACTGGGTTCCTTTCTCCACGCTGGTATCAGGTACGCAGTGGGAGGTGATGGACAGGTGAGTTCTCCAGTGAGTAGATGAACACAGCTTCCTCTTCTCTTTGAAGTAGGGGACGGTTCACAGCAGTCGATAGGATACAGGTAGATGTCTTACGGTAAGTAGGTTAACCGGGTTCTTTTCTCCAAGCTGGTATCAGGTACACAATGGGAGGTGATGGACAGGTGAGTTCTCCAGTGAGTAGATGAACACAGCTTCCTCTTCTCTTTGAAGTAGGGGACGGTTCACAGCAGTCGATAGGATACAAGTAGATGTCTTACGGTAAGTAGGTTAACCGGGTTCTTTCCTCCAAGCTGGTATCAGGTACACAATGGGAGGTGACGAACAGGTGAGTTCTCCGGTAAGCGGATGGCCACAGCTTCCTCTCCTCCTTTCAAGTGGGAGACAGTTCACAGCAGTCAATAGTATGCAAGTAAGTATCTTACGGTATGTAGGTTAACGGGGTTCCTTTCTCCACGCTGGTATCAGGTACGCAGTGGGAGGTGATGGACAGGTGAGTTCTCCAGTGAGTAGATGAACACAGCTTCCTCTTCTCTTTGAAGTAGGGGACGGTTCACAGCAGTCGATAGGATACAGGTAGATGTCTTACAGTAAGTAGGTTAACCGGGTTCTTTTCTCCAAGCTGGTATCAGGTACACAGTGGGAGGTGATGGACAGGTGAGTTCTCCAGTGAAGGGATGACCACAGCTTCCTCTTACAGGTGGACTTTGGGGCTGCAGCGAACACAGTCACAGACTGGGCTGGGCTTTCTCTAGGGCAGAACGGAGTCAACACTTCACACAGCAATATAACGTTCTCACAGGTGTCGTGGAGAAGACAGAAACTTCACTCCATACAGGTGGGCTTTGGGCTGCAGCGAACTCACAGTCACAGACTGAGCTGGGCTTTCTCTAGGGCAGACAGAGTCAACACTTCACACAGCAATATAACGTTCTCACATGTGTCGTGGAAAAGACAGAAACTTCACTCCATACAGGTGGACTTTGGGCTGCAGCGAACTCACAGTCACAGACTGGGCTGGGCTTTCTCTAGGGCAGACAGAGTCAACACTTCACACAGCAATATAACGTTCTCACATGTGTCGTGGAAAAGACAGAAACTTCACGCCATACAGGTGGGCTTTGGGCTGCAGCGAACTCACGATCACAGACTGAGCTGGGCTTTCTCTAGGGCAGACAGAGTCAACACTTCACACAGCAATATAACGTTCTCACAGGTGTCGTGGAGAAGACAGAAACTTCACTCCATACAGGTGGGCTTTGGGCTGCAGCGAACTCACAGTCACAGACTGGGCTGGTCTTTCTCTAGGGCAGACAGAGTCAACACTTCACACAGCAATATAACGTTCTCACATGTGTCGTGGAAAAGACAGAAACTTCACTCCATACAGGTGGACTTTGGGCTGCAGCGAACTCACAGTCACAGACTGGGCTGGGCTTTCTCTAGGGCAGACAGAGTCAACACTTCACACAGCAATATAACGTTCTCACATGTGTCGTGGAAAAGACAGAAACTTCACTCCATACAGGTGGGCTTTGGGCTGCAGCGAACTCACAATCACAGACTGGGCTGGGCTTTCTCTAGGGCAGACAGAGTCAACACTTCACACAGCAATATAACGTTCTTACGTATGTCGTGGAGGAAACAGGATTTCACGCCAGCTGTCCTTCCCAAACCTTTCCTCAGTTGGACGTACTCGATCTCTCCAAGCTCTGAAGATGTACAATATACCATACAGATGTACAAGATGTACAATATACCTGCCTCTTGGGCGAGCGCACGGCGGTTAAAAACAGACTTTTACACACTCACAGGAATTCCACTCCAATATACAACGCGAGGGAAGAGAAGGAACGGCAATTCAAACACTGCAAATCCACTCGTTTAGTGTACTTAAGGCCAGCACTCACCCTGGGTCTCGGTTTAAAGAGCAAAGGATCGGCGGCGAGAGGAAGGAGATTTTAAACACTTCTTCATAGGCATAAACTGGATTCACTTCACCGTCCGAACGGGAAGAGGAGATAAGAATGGCAGAGAATCAGTTTAATTCACTCAGTGATATTCGTACAGCACATTCCAAGCACTTCAACCCACATCTATCTCAATATCAAACGTGTGGTAGGAGATTCAATTAATCGGTTACTTATCTTCGCTCTCTCATCCAGACGAGGCACTTCCCTCTTTCCTTCTCTCTCTCTCCGTCTTCAATTCCTCATACACACGACATTCCTTTTTCCTCGCAACGAGCCCTCAACGACACACTTCTGAGAACGCTTCCTAACAAGAGCCAGCCACATCCAAACGGGAACAAAAGCACCACAAGCAGGAGAAGAACAACCCCAACTTTCTCTTCCTCTGACTTTTTATACTCTCATGAGCCAGCGTGGCCTCATTCAAACGCTCAGCGCAAATTACCCACACCTGCTGTCAATCCGCCACTAATTACCATGGCGACAGGCACTCACTCGGCTTTGGGACGGTGTTTCACTTCCCAAATCTCAACAGGGACGTTTCTCTAGCGGGGATCGTCCCGGGCTTATTTGTCACCCCGTGACATACCCCCCCGCCAAACCGTTCTAGTCCCGAGAACGGTCTCCTGACACCCAGTCCCCATACCTGGCTGGTGGCTGACCCCGATTCCCTCGTTGAGACCGTCGGGGAGGGGAGACAGGTGCTTCCGGCCGTGGTCCCAGGCCTAAACCTCTTGGGATTACTGCCCACCCTACCAGCGGGGGTGCCCATGACGTGTCGGCCGGCGAGGCTCTTACCACTGGCTTTGGGAAATACGGGCAAGGGCGAATCAAATTGCGGTGTAACACCCGTTCAGGGCCTGCCCTTCCTTTTGGCCGTAGTGCGTATACCGGTTGGTCTGGATGGGGTTGTCGCTGAACGACGTACGGCTGAGCCTCCCATCGATCGCTCAACTTCCCTTTTCCTTGCCGGCGATTATCTCGCACCAACACCCTCTCACCGGGCAATAACGGGGCCTCTCGAGCCGTACGGTCATACAACCTCTTGTTCTTCAACGCCGTTTGGTTTATCCGGTCAGCGACTTGCTCGTATGCCAACTGCAGGCGTTGATGGTGATTTATCACCCAAGCGGATAGACTTCCTCCCTCTTCTTCCCCGGTGGTCCCCATAAGCATATCCATTGGGAGTCTCACATGCCTGCCAAACATTAGGTAAGTAGGGGCATAACCAGTGGTACTATGTATGCTATTATTATACGCCTGTAGCATCGCTGGAAGCCTGTCAGCCCAGTGGCCCTGCTGTTCCTCTTCCAAGGTACCCAATAAGCCCAATAAGGTCTGATTGAACCTCTCACACCCCCCGTTCCCTTGAGGGTGATAAGGGGTCGTGTGGGTCTTCTTACATCCGTACAGGAGGCACAGTTCGCGGATTACCTTGGACTCGAAATTAGCCCCCTGATCAGAATGGAGGATTTCCGGACAACCAAACGGCTGAATTACATATCTCCAGAGGGCATTGGCGGTAGTAAGAGCAGTTTGGTCCACAGTAGGGACGGCCCAGGCGTATTTAGTAAACAGATCAGTGATGACAAGAATATTCTGGACCTGATCCACCGGTCGCCCCAGAGTGAGGAAGTCCATGGCCACTATGTGCAGAGGTGCCTTGGCCTGGATCGGGACCAACGGTGCCCGGGCCTCCTTCCTAGATTTAAACAAGATGCAGCGTGGACACCTCTGGAGGTAAGCCCTGGTAGTACCCTCCATCCCGGGCCAGTAGAAATGTCGTCTCAACAAGGCCAACGTCCTCTCTTGCCCCTGATGTCCCATCCGGCCATGATAGGCCTCCAACAGAGCTTGCCAACGTCCTTCGGGGACCACAATCTGACGGACCTCCTCTTCTCGGCCGGGCTCCTGCAGTGCCCTACAAAGCACCCCTTCCTTTAGGCACAGCCTCGCCCTCTGTCCCAGCAAGCCTCGCACAACTCGAGTCTCAGCTCGACGTTCCGCCCCCTCAGACCAGATCTCCTGTTCTACCCACGTCCGTACCTTCAGCACATCCCCATCTTCGCCCTGCCACGACCTCCAGCGTGATGGATCCCACCCCCAACATGGAGGGGGGTCTTCAGACCCTTGTCCCGGTGCTTCAATGACCCCCACCATCAATCCCTCATCGGACCCCGCTCCGGGGGCCTGTAGATGGCCTGCCGACCCTTCACCCGATAACCTAGATAATACATCAGCATTGGTGTGTTCCTTTCCTGGTCGATACTGGATCTGGTAGTCAAAATTGGCCAGTTGTGCCACCCAGCGTTGCTCTACCGCCCCCAGCTTGGCCGTTTGTAGATGTACCAGCGGGTTATTGTCTGTGACAACCTGTACCTTGGCTCCCCAAAGATAGTCTTTGAACTTTTCGCTTAATGCCCATTTCATGGCTAACAGCTCGAGTTTGAAGGAACTATAATTTGAGTCGTTCTTTTCGGCGGGGTGTAAGCTTCGGCTGGCGTAAGCAATTACTCTTTCCGCTCCTTGCTGTTTCTGTGCCAGTACTACACCCAAACCAAGCTGGCTGGCGTCGGTGTATAAAATAAATGGTTGTGTGAAGTCGGCATAGGCTAGGATCGGGGCCTGCAACAGCTCTTGTTTAAGCCTTTGAAAGGCAGCTTCACAAGCTGGGTCCCATTGGATCGTCGGGGATCCTCGACCCCGGGTTCGCCCGGTACCTCCAAGCAGTTGGTTAATCGGTTTAGCAATCTTGGAGAAGTCTTGTATAAATCGCCGGTAGTAACCCACAAAGCCCAGGAATGACCGCACTTGACGCACCGTCTGGGGTGATGCCCACTCTTGCACTGCCACCACCTTCTCTGGGTCAACCGAGATCCCCGCCGCACTGACCACATGTCCCAAGAACTTAACCTCCTTACGGAAGAGCTGACACTTGTCGGGCTGTAGCTTCAACCCGTAACGCTCAAGGGAGCGGAAGACTTGCCCCAGATGTTCCAAGTGAGACTTAAAATCAGGAGAATACACGATAACATCATCCAAGTAGACGAGAGTGGTGTCCATCAACTGACTGCCCAAACAACGCTGCATCAGCCGTTGGAATGTGGCTGGAGCGTTGCAAAGCCCGAACGGCATCCGGTCCCATTCATAGAGGCCGAAGGGGGTAGTGAATGCCGTCTTCTCTCGGTCATGCTCGTCCATTTGCACCTGCCAGTAGCCGCTGGCTAGATCGAGGGTGGAATACCAGGCAGCTTGAGTGAGGCTCGTGAGGGAATCTTCGACTCGTGGTAGTGGGAAAGCATCTCTTTTAGTTACCTGGTTTAACTTCCTGTAGTCCACACAGAACCTCCAGGAGCCCGTTTTCTTGCGGACCAATACTATAGGTGCGGCCCAAGGGCTGCTGCTCTCACGAATAATCCCTCTAGCAAGCATTCCCCGCAACAAGGTACGAACCTCCGGGTACAAGGTCGGGGGTACAGGTCGATAACGTTCTCGGCTCGGCGCCGCGTCTCCGGTCGGAATTTGATGTTTTACCGCATCTGTGCGGCCATAGTCCTCCTCGTGGGTGGCAAACAAGTGCTGCCAATCCTTCAAGAACTCTTGGAGTTGTCTCGTTTGTTCTTCCCTCAACTCTTCGCCCCGTAAAGACTCTCCCTGCAAATGGGCCGGCAATCCTCTCCCGCTCTCCTCCACTCCCGAACCGACTCGGGCTAGGGCCACTTCAACCACCGTTGGACTCACCCGCTCAAAACTCACTTCCCCCTGCTCGTGAACCTGCTGTGGCTTCACGGATGTCACTCGGGCCAAACACTGGTGGCGGTATAGAAGCACCGGGAAGGGGTTTGTGTTTCGAACTCGGACGGGGATCCTGCCCCCTCGGACGATGGTTAGCCCTCGAGCTACTTCCACCTTAGGACCCTCGTCATGGGGTTCCACCAGGACCCATTCGTGTGGACGGTAACGTCTAGGGGGAAGCCTAACTCGGACCACAGCCTCGCTTCGAGCTGGAATAGACAGGGCATAGCGACAAACCATTCTTCCCACACTCTCTCGGTCATGCTGTTGTTCGGCCAGACAAATCCGGCGGCAATCGGCCCTGACGCGGTCCCACTCTTGGCCGGCAGGTGTTGCGGCCGCTCGTGCCGGCGCACTTCGAAATAGTTCCTCCCAACAGTCCGAGATGACATTCATTCCGATCAGTGCACGATGGGAGCCCAGACACGGGTCTCGGACGACCACTACCCCCTTCTGAGGTACTAGAATTCCATGGATCTGTAAATCGGTCACCAAGTATCCCACATACGGGATGTCCAGCCCGTTTGCCCCACGGAGCGTCAGCCAGGGGGCCTCTGCAGGGAGTTGGCTTCCGGAACCAAACAGCTCTTGGGCCAAACTTTCTGAAAACAGGGTCACTTGGGAACCCGTATCCAAGAGACACCGGATTTTCTGGCCATTTACCTGGACCATAACCACCGGACAACGGCCTACCAGGCAGCTCTGAGAAGATATCGAAGGAGGGGGGTCTGACAAGGGGGTCCCGACCACTTGACCCACAGTGGCCGGAGACTCTAAAAACCCCCTTGTGATGCCCGTCGAGCGGAACACTGGCGAGCATAGTGCCCCGGCTCTCCACAGCCGTTACAGATGGGACGCCCATGTGCATCCCACTGAAATCGAGAGCCCACTGACCGGGGAGGACGATGTTCAAACGGGCGACCCCCATCGGAGTAGGCCCGCTCTCGAGAGTGAGGAGGGTACTGGGGCCGTTCTCGACGTAGTTCTTCCCTCACAGACTTGGATAACTCAGACATTTGCTCACGGACATCCCTCTTTAATTCTTCCCGGAGGGCCTGCTTCCAATCGGGCGCCGCCGGGGCCGGAGGAGGTTCAACAACGTTCGTAGCCAGGCAGCTGGGGACACCCGCATGCTCCGCCTGGTCATGCTCCAGGGCCAAAGCTTCCCGTCGGAGCTCTTCGAAAGTCAAATTCGGCTCTCTCCTCAGTTGTACCCGCAAACTCTGCCGAACTGGGCCCTCCCGTAGCCCCAGCACAAATTGGTCTCGCAACAGGACCTCTTCGCCCCCCAGGCCATGATCCTGTCTCCCCGTCAGCCTAGAATACTGCTCCCGCAGTTGTAAGGTGAATGCCCGAATGGATTGTCGAGGGCCTTGCCGAGAATTAAAGAACTTCGCCCTCAGTACTGCTACCGGGGTGGTATCCCCATATTGCCCTGTGAGAAAGTCGAAAATCGCCTGGGTTGTCGCTCGATTAGCTTCTGGTGCTGCTTGGACTTCCCTTCTTGCATCCCCTTCCAGGGAATTCAACACAAACTGGACCCTCTGTGTGGCGTTCAGACCCTGGAGTCCTGCCAAGTACTCGACCTGGGTTCTCCACTCCGACAGACTCACTTCAGACCCCAGGCCTCCATACCTCGGGGCCCATGGGGCACCCATGAAAATCGGCATAACAGGTGGCCGAGCCCCCGGTTCTTCCCCCTCTGCCATCCCCAACTCTGGTCGCTCAACTCAAAGTGTAACCCTGCCGACTACGCCAATTTTCTGTCACAGGTCGGGATGGGCCGAACCAGACTATGCCCACCCCTAGACCCAGAACACTTTGAGGAGCGTGCCAGAGACGAGACCAGAGTCAAGGAATAAAGAGTAACAAATTTTATTAAGAATAAAACAATTGGTAATCCTAATCTAAAAGTCTTCTTCTCTCACTCGTCCAGGGAGGAGTCCAAGACGGCAAGAGGACACAATCTTCCCCACAGACGGCGATTCCCAGTAAGGAGTACCGGACTGGTAAGTATCTCACGGTATGCAGGTTAACAGAGTTCCTTTCTCCAAGCAGGTATCAGGTACACAATGGAAGGTGATGGACAGGTGAGTTCTCCGGCGAATGGATGGCCACAGCTTCCTCTCCTCTTTTCAATAGAGAACAGTTCACGGCAGTCAAATATACAGGTAGATATCTTACGGTAAGTAGATCGACCAGGCTCCTTCCACGCTGGTATCAAGTTCGCAATGGGAGGTGATGAGCAGGTGAGTTCTCCAGTGAGCGGATGACCACAGCTTCCTCTTCTCTTTGAAGTAGGGGACAGTTCACAGCAGTTGATAGGGTACAAGTAGGTATCTTACGGTATGTAGGTTAACTGGGTTCCTTTCTCCACGCTGGTATCAGGTATGCAGTGGGAGGTGATGGACAGGTGAGTTCTCCAGTGAGTAGATGAACACAGCTTCCTCTTCTCTTTGAAGTAGAGGACGGTTCACAGCAGTCGATAGGATACAGGTAGATGTCTTACGGTAAGTAGGTTAACCGGGTTCTTTTCTCCAAGCTGGTATCAGGTACACAATGGGAGGTGACGAACAGGTGAGTTCTCCGGTAAGCGGATGGCCACAGCTTCCTCTCCTCCTTTCAAGTGGGAGACAGTTCACAGCAGTCAATAGTATGCAAGTAAGTATCTTACGGTATGTAGGTTAACGGGGTTCCTTTCTCCACGCTGGTATCAGGTACGCAGTGGGAGGTGATGGACAGGTGAGTTCTCCAGTAAGTAGATGAACACAGCTTCCTCTTCTCTTTGAAGTAGGGGACGGTTCACAGCAGTCGATAGGATACAGGTAGATGTCTTACAGTAAGTAGGTTAACCGGGTTCTTTTCTCCAAGCTGGTATCAGGTACACAGTGGGAGGTGATGGACAGGTGAGTTCTCCAGTGAAGGGATGACCACAGCTTCCTCTTACAGGTGGACTTTGGGGCTGCAGCGAACACAGACACAGACTGGGCTGGGCTTTCTCTAGGGCAGAACGGAGTCAACACTTCACACAGCAATATAACGTTCTCACATGTGTCGTGGAGAAGACAGAAACTTCACTCCATACAGGTGGGCTTTGGGGGCTGCAGCGAACTCACAGTCACAGACTGAGCTGGGCTTTCTCTAGGGCAGACAGAGTCAACACTTCACACAGCAATATAACGTTCTCACAGGTGTCGTGGAGAAGACAGAAACTTCACTCCATACAGGTGGGCTTTGGGCTGCAGCGAACTCACAGTCACAGACTGAGCTGGGCTTTCTCTAGGGCAGACAGAGTCAACACTTCACACAGCAATATAACGTTCTCACATGTGTCGTGGAAAAGACAGAAACTTCACTCCATACAGGTGGACTTTGGGCTGCAGCGAACTCACAGTCACAGACTGGGCTGGGCTTTCTCTAGGGCAGACAGAGTCAACACTTCACACAGCAATATAACGTTCTCACATGTGTCGTGGAAAAGACAGAAACTTCACGCCATACAGGTGGGCTTTGGGCTGCAGCGAACTCACGATCACAGACTGAGCTGGGCTTTCTCTAGGGCAGACAGAGTCAACACTTCACACAGCAATATAACGTTCTCACAGGTGTCGTGGAGAAGACAGAAACTTCACTCCATACAGGTGGGCTTTGGGCTGCAGCGAACTCACAGTCACAGACTGGGCTGGGCTTTCTCTAGGGCAGACAGAGTCAACACTTCACACAGCAATATAACGTTCTCACATGTGTCGTGGAAAAGACAGAAACTTCACTCCATACAGGTGGACTTTGGGCTGCAGCGAACTCACAGTCACAGACTGGGCTGGGCTTTCTCTAGGGCAGACAGAGTCAACACTTCACACAGCAATATAACGTTCTCACATGTGTCGTGGAAAAGACAGAAACTTCACTCCATACAGGTGGGCTTTGGGCTGCAGCGAACTCACAATCACAGACTGGGCTGGGCTTTCTCTAGGGCAGACAGAGTCAACACTTCACACAGCAATATAACGTTCTTACGTATGTCGTGGAGGAAACAGGATTTCACGCCAGCTGTCCTTCCCAAACCTTTCCTCAGTTGGACGTACTCGATCTCTCCAAGCTCTGAAGATGTACAATATACCAGCCTGCCTCTTGGGCGAGCGCACGGCGGTTAAAAACAGACTTTTACACACTCACAGGAATTCCACTCCAATATACAACGCGAGGGAAGAGAAGGAACGGCAATTCAAACACTGCAAATCCACTCGTTTAGTGTACTTAAGGCCAGCACTCACCCTGGGTCTCGGTTTAAAGAGCAAAGGATCGGCGGCGAGAGGAAGGAGATTTTAAACACTTCTTCATAGGCATAAACTGGATTCACTTCACCGTCCGAACGGGAAGAGGAGATAAGAATGGCAGAGAATCAGTTTAATTCACTCAGTGATATTCGTACAGCACATTCCAAGCACTTCAACCCACATCTATCTCAATATCAAACGTGTGGTAGGAGATTCAATTAATCGGTTACTTATCTTCGCTCTCTCATCCAGACGAGGCACTTCCCTCTTTCCTTCTCTCTCTCTCCGTCTTCAATTCCTCATACACACGACATTCCTTTTTCCTCGCAACGAGCCCTCAACGACACACTTCTGAGAACGCTTCCTAACAAGAGCCAGCCACATCCAAACGGGAACAAAAGCACCACAAGCAGGAGAAGAACAACCCCAACTTTCTCTTCCTCTGACTTTTTATACTCTCATGAGCCAGCGTGGCCTCATTCAAACGCTCAGCGCAAATTACCCACACCTGCTGTCAATCCGCCACTAATTACCATGGCGACAGGCACTCACTCGGCTTTGGGACGGTGTTTCACTTCCCAAATCTCAACAGGGACGTTTCTCTAGCGGGGATCGTCCCGGGCTTATTTGTCACCCCGTGACATTAACATAAGTTAATAAGTTTGTTAACACAACTGCTTCAGCATTTATTAATCTTAGTCAATGATAATTTCAACATTTACTAATACATTTTTAGTCCAAAGTTGAATTTGTCAACATTTGTTAATGCACTGTGAGGTAATTACGATCAAGTCGATTTATGACATTGACAAAGATTGATAAAAGTTTTAAACATATATTGCTCATTGTTAGTTAATGTTAGTTAATTTGATATAGAAAATATACCAAATATTTATGTTTATATTTATGCATCTTCTTCTTATGCAGTCCATCGATTTTGAAGATGACATCACTTCTAGGATGCGTTGTTGGAGTTTTGAGGCAGCTGCTGCTGTCGGCGGTGCCATTGAAGGTGGCTGTGAAGCCCAATCCGGGAGCCACATGTCCTGCCGCAGTCGGGACATGTGAGTGCTGAATCTGAGGATGGGTGCAGCTGTGGCTGGACGCGTTGGTGTCTGTGCTGACGTAGCACAGTTCTGTGTTGGGCGCGCAGTGTTTCGATCTGTTGGGCCCCCAGACCACATGCAGAGCTCCATGCCTGGCGGTTAGCAGCTGCTGTTTCCAGGAATCCAGGGTTGATGCCGCAGCTTTTCAGGGTTGACTTGAGATGGTCCTTGTAGCGACGCTTCTGACCCCCAGGTCTCCTGTTGGCTGCGTATATCTGCCCATAGAGGACCTGCCGGGGTAGGCGGTGTGAGGGCATGCGGATAACATGTCCAACCCATCGCAGTTGCCGCCTAGCCTCCATGCTGCTGGAGTTGGTGCGCTGTAGGATGTCCGTGTGGGGGATTTTGTCTTTCCATGTGACACCTGGAGGCATCTGATGTGAAAGCCCTCGAGACACAGAATATGCCTGTGGTAGGGAGTCCAAGCTTCTGCACCAAACAGCAGGGTGGAAATGCAGACTGCCTGGTAGATGGCCGCTTTGGTGAAGGTACGGAGATCTTTATTAACAAAGACTCGAGATCGAAGTCTACCAAAGGCAGACGAGGCGAGGTTTATGCGTGCCTGGATTTCGTTGTCTATGAGGCAGGTGGGTGATAGGATACTTCCGAGTTAACAGAAGTGCTGAACAACCTTCACTGGTGTGCCATGGATGTAGAATTCAGGAGGTGTGGGGGTGGGGACCGTGGTCTGTGCAATGATCTCAGTCTTTTTGATGTTGACTTGTAGGCCACAAGCTTGGTAGACTGCGCATACAACATCCAGTGTGTGCTGCATTGCGGTAGGGTTGTGGGCTAGGAGGGCACAGTCATCAGCGTATTGCAGTTCATGAATTGTGTTGGTGGTGGTCTTGGTGATGGCTTGCAGGTGGCAGAGGTTAAAGATGTTCCTCTCCAGACGAAACTGTAGGCAAACACCATCGTCGGGGCTGAGGGAATTGCGGGAGAGGAGGGTGACTGCTGCCAGGAAGAGATTAAAGATCACTGGAGCCAGTACACACCCCTGTTTCACTCCTACCTGAAAGGAGGTGGATTGAGATGTACCCACAATCACACCACGAGCCTGCATGCCATCATGAAACTGTTGTAGGATTTCCAGAAACCTTGGTGGCACCCCAAACTTCTCCAGAATGACCCAAAGGACTCCTCTCTGTGATATGCTTAGTAAGACGAAACAGCATGACCCTTGTTAATACTTTCCCTGCCACAGAGAGCAGGAATATGCCACGACTGTTTCCACAGATGGACTTGTCACCCTTTATTTATGTTTATATTTATGCATATAAAATCCTGAAAGTACAGCTGATTGTAGAGGACAATTCAAGTTTTTTATCAGACAGTCCATATAATAGTCCACAAAAAGACACAAATGACATATTAGATTAAATAAAAACTAAACTAGAGTACATGCACATTTAAAAACATTTCTAATCTCTCCTTTTCTTAAATAGTATACCAAACATACCCGGATGGTCTTCTATTCCCGCTAGAAGTGTGATCCGTGCACAGTCTAATGGCTAATATTGCCCACAAACAATTGCACTTTGGATGAGAATTTGGTTCAGAACTACAAACACAAATAAAAAGATATTTAAACATGGTGTATATGTGTGAGACAGATGGTTAGATACATGAAATGGGGTTGAGTTATTAATAATAAATAAATATTTATTTAATGTTATATATTAACATTGTGAACTTTAAAAAGATACAAATAGCATAGTAGCAAAAGAGATACTTCTGGACATTAAATATTAAATGCATCTTTATACAAAAAAAATTAAAGTATTTTATGCAGGGTTTTTTTTTTAAATGAAGTACAATGTAAAAACATGCATGTACATAATAAGTGCATTGTATAAAAAAATAAGTTAAATGTTAGTTCATAGTAGTCAAAGACACTTAATATAAAGTGGGCCAACTTTAATTTATTTTATAAAAAAAAAAGAAGAAGAAGAAAAAGAGTACATACTTTTACAGCACAGATAGGTAGTGAAACTGGGACACATCATCTATCAAATCAAGCCATCTAAACCTTTTTTTCCTGACAAACAAATTGCAAATGTGTAATGTCTATGAAACACATGTTTATTTCAAACAACTAAACAGATTTCCATAAAATATGACAAAAACATGCATATTTGTTGCCAGTGAGGCTTGGTCTTCATGCTTTTGTAATGTATCAGACATAGGATCCATGTGAAATGAGTTGTTGGAGTCTTTCATGTGGAAATACATGCATTGCATAACTCATGAAAGAACAACTGAGTGAAGAAAACAAAGGAGGAGATAAAATGTGCATTTGTTATTTATTGTGCGTCACCTCTCTTAATGTTCAAAGTCTCATATTCAGAGGGTGGAGCTGAGAGCTGAAGAGAAGCATATGTGTCTGCTGCCTCATTCTGAGCCTAAAAACAAAAAAACACTCAAACATCATCATCATCATCATCATCATAATCATCATCATCATCATCATCCTATATCATGTCTTACTATCTAGTCCTTATAACAAAGAAGACTCACCTTCAGTCTGGAGGACAACCTGAAAAGAAAGGATATTGGGTTACTAACGTTTAGTCCATTATATTATCTCTCTACAAAGAAACGCATTCTTACTGTTTAAACAACTTTTTCGGGGGCGTCCTGCACCTTTCTTCCCCCTTTGATTGGGCAACAGTGACAGTTCTGACTCTCTTCCTACAAGACTGTGAGCCATGATGGTCTAGTGGAGTAATTTTATAGTAATTATGTGGGGCTGATTTCAAATCCTGATGCAATATATATTTTTAAAACGAACTAAGCAAAACTGGAACTGAATTCGACTGCCAGAAGTTTAATATTTTCTTTTCTGAAAACGTGTTGATTTTTAATATCAGTTACATACTAGCTTTACAGAGAGCAAAATCAAAAGCCAGATGTGACTGGCAAGTGAATAAACTTGTGCAGTGACCCCCAACATTTTTTGGACCGCTTAGTCACACTTAAAAATGTCTGAGTGTCCACTGCAATACGCTGATTTCATGCAGCCGCCATTTTGAAATCGAAAGTGAGGCTCCGGTGGGAAAACCCCCGGAAGTAAAGATAAACAACAATGCCTTTGGACTACCAACCTGAAGCTGCTGCCGCGATTTACACTTTTGGATGTTAATATCCAATATAGGATATGTATATAGTTCATTCCTGCTTCTTTTTTTACTTTCTGAATTATATAAAAAAAATATTTTTATTTATAAATGAATTTCACTGTATATAGTCTAAAGTATTAAAGAAATGTATGTACAGTTTTAGAATTGACACAACATCATTTAACACAACAATACGCCATCGCATTCAAGACTCTCCTATTATTAAAGGCGACACTTCCGGTTTTCTTCCCACCGGAGCCTCGCTTTCGATTTCAAAATAACGGCTGCGTGAAATCAGCGTATGCAGATACAAAGTGACAAAGCAAGTGGCATCTGCAAACAAACAATGTAAGAGCTTTTCTCAAAACTAACTTCTCTATTTATTATTTGTGCTCAACTGGTGTTAAGTTTTTTTAGTGGATGTGTGAAGTAACCATAGTGTTGTTTTTCACAATAGTGATAACCACTAAGTAGTGTTAAAATATGTTTTATGTTTATTTTGAATTCCATATCTATTTTTAATAATTTAAATGCTAATTTATTTATTTTTGTGAAATATTTTGCTTTTCCTATTTATTTATTTTTAAATAAATGCCTCTTGTTTTGATATTTTGTTATATAATGCAAATAACAGTTATACAGTTTATTTTGCTTAGATCTATTAATTTGTTCACACATACATTAGGCCTATGTAAAAATTTAATTCATACCATGATTTGAATACATCACTTCTATGATGAAAATTTTTTTGAGGAGCAGAAAGTGCCCAAAATGAGTGGCAAAACAACAACAATTTTTTAAAGGCTTTTTTATTTTAACCAAAAAAAGTTTAACAGTATTATATTAAGTTGTATATATTAATTTTATTCAAAATAAGGCAACATGTTATTGCTGTTTACTTGATGATCACATTACATTTTTGGAGTCATTAGATGTAAAATTTTGGTATAATTTGTTTTTCTATTTCTCAATAGGAATATTGTTCTTGATATAAAGTTGTGTTTAAATATTTCTCTCCACAAAACTGGATAAATCACTTTCATCTGCACCATATTTCAAAAGCATGAGTGAGTTTATATAAAACAAAATCCATCAGCTCATAATCATATGTTGAGTCTATTCTGTGATCCTTATATTTTATTCTCTCTAAGTAATTTATTATGGTTGTTCTGCTACGGTTCTTAATACCTTATATGTGTCGTTCACCTACCGTACACAGATAAATGTAATGGCACAGAACATAATGACCAGCACAGCCGCAACAGCAACTCCAATCATCACAGAGGAAACATTCAAACCTAAAGAAGAATAAAAGAGTGTTTAGAAAACCACTGATGATCCACTGATTCAATTCAACAAGGAAAAGCGAATCACATCGTAGACTAATCTTTAAACAAGATAACAATGATGGCAGGAGCATAGGAATGATATAAAAAGTGAGAGATTAGCATTAGTATTAATGACTGATACGGTTATGACTTTTTTCATTTATTAATCATCAGTTGAAAGATCCTCAATTTCCCACAATCACAATCCAGAGGATAAGCAGTATGGAGAATGGGTGGGATGGGGAGAGATAGGCCCTGTCCCAAATGGAAACCTAAGCACTCTGCGATTTTCTTCAGTCCACACTTTTATGACGTAATGCCGCTTTAACTTTCCAGAAGGTCTGCTGCTCGCGAGCTGTGCGCATCAAGGGCACATATCGTCTGCAAAGGGGCGCTCGCAAGCACCCTTCTGAAACCTAAAATAAATAATGGGACCCCTACATTCTCACAAGACCGCACGTGCACGTGTGCCACTTGGGACAGGACCATATTTGTGTTCTCTGGGATGAATCACAGAACTGAAACTCACGTGCAACAGATAGAAGCAGTTTTCTTGCAGTGCCATGAGTGTTGTTACCGACACACTGCAGAGTGTATGTGTGTGAGAGTGACTGATGTAGAGTGATGGAGCTCCTCAAGCCTGTGCTGTTCAATCGCTCTTCACTGATGAACGTGTTTGAAGAGTTACTGACAGGACGTCCAGACAGATGCCACTCCAGTTCAGGAGAGGGATTCCCATCAACCTCACAGAAACACACAGTTACATCAGTTCCGTTACAGCTGGAGGAGGGAGAGATTTTAGGAGCATCTGAAAAAGAAAAAGAGAATGATATCATACGTATAGATTTATGGGCGTCTTATGGAGGAGAAAAGAACTGATGCCAAAAAAACATCCTACACTGAACATGTAATGTGTTGTTGTCCTGTGCTGTTTTGTTCTTGTCCTGTAGCTGGTAGGTTATAGTGCAGGTGAAAGTTATACATTTAAAATATTCATCTAACACATTCATTTATATAAAAAATGGCTCAAATCACTCACCAATGACATTTACAGTGGAGGTGCTTTTTAAGTAGGTTTATTTCAGATTACCACTCTCAATCCTGAAGTAATATTTACCATTATAATTTGAACTAACATTGTAAAAAATAGTAGTGCAGTTCTTCTCATGTAGTTTTCCAGTTATTTCCCCTTTAAAGTGATCATGTTTGGGATCACTGGAGTTAAACACTATATTATTTGCATTATGTCCATCTTTGAGCCAAAATCCTATAGCAGCACTCTCAGAGAGGTTTTTGTCATATTCATCCGGAATCTCAAATGTACACTTTATAATCACACAGGATCCACTGAGAGCTTCAATCTTCTCCGACAGACTGATGCTGAAATCTCTACAGCAAACACCTACAACACAGACATGATGAAAATCATTCAGACACCAGCAGAAACAAACACTGAAACATTCAGACAGACAAACACATTTTAGTATACAAAATGCTACAAACAAAATATACCACTTGTTGAAAACTTTTTCTTCGTCGAAGCAAGAGACCAGGAGACGTTGGGGATCACGTTCAAACAAAGTTATTCTTTATTGAGGACTTCGCTGTACGCGGCTGCAGTTCTTCCCAAATCATTCTGGCTTACAAACTTTACATGGTTTCTTTATAGGTCTTTCAGTGGGCTGTCCTTAAAGGTGCTAAACATACACAAAGCCTTAGAGGTAACCACTAAATCTAATCATCTAAAGACAATAGAGGCAATTGCCCCCAACTGAGATAATGGTACCCCCCCCCCCAAATGGTATACACAACAAATGGTCACGAGACCTTAGACTAGGTAACATTCACACACAGTCCAACTCTTAGTTGGAAGATCAAAGGCTAACAAAACCCCTGACTATTACAATGTTTAGACAGCTGACTTAAAGCTGACTTCTGATCAGTAAATTGATGCCATCATGTTCACCTTGAATGCCCAATACAGTGTAATTCACCTTAGTTTTTCATGTGATGTTATGTAAGGAAGTAAGATCAGCAGATCTTAAACATATTCTTAAATTTGGATTCTTCAGTCCCCCGTTTGAGAGTTCTTAAAAACTCTCACAAAATACAAATTTAAACACATAAAGTTAATTCTTGTAACTGGTGTAAGTTACAGGCACATCACATATGTTCATTCTTGTAACTGGTGTAAGTTACAGGCACATCACATATGTTCATTCTTGTAACTTGTGTAAGTTACAGGCACATATAACTTGCTCTGTGTCGTGTCCTTGATTTACATGAGTGTCATAGTTCTTCTCAAAACCATAACTGTTGACACCTGCGACGCAGGGTGTAAAATGTCACATGATTACACAGAAAACCATGTAGCATAAGAGTGGAAGTCTTGAAAGTCCATGGCGCCTGAATAGCTGTGAAGTCTGTTTCCTGTAGAGTCCATTTGTCATGTAGAGTCGCTCTGATGACTCATGGCATACATCATGGCATACACACATGCCTGCAACACAATAAAACAAAGAAACGGCAGACCAGCAGTATTCATGCATGGACTTCATTCTTCCATAAGTCGCACATGTTCTGTGTTGATTTTCTGTAATTGCATGTTGACACAGAAACGAACATGCGATTAGGGTCCGTGGTGTCTCTGCGCTGTGTATTTTTCATTTTCTTTTATGGTTGGAACTAATTTTCTCGTGAACAAGTTTCTGAACCATGAAGAATTATCTTCAGTCATCTGAGGTGTAATTTTGTTGAAAGATCAAAATTGCTTGTTGGTTAACTTGACATTAACCCGGTGCAGCACTCAGATAATGGTGCAGGCTTGTAGTCTTGATCATATCGATGGATGACTGAAGGTTCTTTATCTCTGCGTTGTGTATTTTTTTCTTTTTTCTTTTGTGATTGGCTCGTTCAGCAATGGGTGTAGTTGTCTTCTTGAGGTTGTGGCTTCATATGCAGGTGAGACGTCATTGCATATGGATTTTTGGAACAGCCATCAAGTGTTTATCTGCACAGAGGAAGAAAGAAAACAAAACAGAGCAGTATTTCTTCAAAACACTACGGTTGTAGTAGTTTAACCACTATGGTTCTATCGTTTTCAGAGTCTACTGTTGTCGTTTCATTCTTTCCCTATTTCTTAATTTATTTGACACCTATGGACCAGTGAGGTAAGGATGGACTAAATGGGGAAAGGCCTATGAGGTTGTCTTCACCCTGGATTGGCCCCTGACGCCTGTTGCGTCAGTTCTTTCCAGGGCCCTCACTGAACCGTGTCCTATTCTGTCCCTGTTGTGTGCACACTGTACAGTGTGTGAGAAAATTGACACATCTCCATTCTCCAGTGAAACATCAGTCCTAATAAACATCATTAACAGAGGATGGTTGTCTAACTGCAATATTCTGTGGTATAACATTTTAAGGCTGTGAGTTTTCTGAATGTCCCCCAAACAAAGACTGTGACAGTCACTTTCCTTTTGTTCTATTAAACAAAAATAAGTCTTTCATCTTTGTTGTAAGTTACTGGGGAGATTAAGCAATCACAGCCCAAATTGTTAACACCTCAAAAAGCTTACCCACGAGTCCAGTGACGAGGGGAGGGGTTGCTTCAAAGTTGCAAACAAATGTAGTAAGAGCTGCATAACATTGTTAACTTGTCTTAAGTTATTTTTATTTTTTCGACATTCTTTTCCAAAATGTCCGTGCTTGCCACAGTAAGAACAACTGGCTTCTCTAGGACTTTTGCGTTTCTTTGGCTTCTCTGAGTTAACCTTAAAGGATGCTGCTGCAATTTTTACTCTTGCCTTGACATCAAAGTCTCTTTCCCAAATAGCTAAACTGTCCAAGTTGTCTTGCAGGGTTCTATTTGACCATGTAAGATCTAAGAAAGGCAATGCATTTCTATGTTCTGACAAAAGACCATCGGACCATGTGCGAACTAGAGGACCATTATGACCTAACACTTTCTCTGGAGTGTCGGCAATTCCGCTGTAAACGGCAGCGATCTGACAGAATCGTTCTGTGTACTCACAAACAGTTTCATCCTTCTTCTGTACACAATTAGTGAGCTTTGACCAGTCCACTTTCGGTCCAACAATGTTCTTTAACACTTTAACAACTTCCTCTCTCAATTCATCTTTACTGGCCTGTTGCAGTTCAGAATTATTTACAGCACTTTCAAAATCATTGAATTCTGACTCAGTCAAGATCTGTGATATTAGCTGGCTGACTTCAGCTAGAGTCATATCATAGAGCCGCATTTTTCTGATCAATGCTCTTCTAAACTTAGAAAAATTTCTTTGCACTGATGGCAAACTTTCAGCAATTCTCTCAATCTCTTTAGGACCTAAAGATGTTTTGATTGCTTGTGGCTGCAATATGGGGGTTGCACATGGAACTGTATCAACACCTTTTCCCTGAGGCTTTTGTCTGGCTACGCACACTTCAACTGCATTTACATCTGCATTGACATTGTCCTCTATACTATCAAAAGACTGTAAATCAGGATAGCTTTCATCTGACTGTTGGTCTTCTAAATCACATTTGGTTGAGGCTTTGTTATGGCCCACCTTTGTCTTGAGACAGGACATGTGAGTCTGCAATTGTTTGTTCTGATCGTTTAACGTAGCAATACAACGAGCTTGTTCTTGTGCAATGGATAAGCTAAATTCTCGGTAACAACAGATAATAGCTTTCATATCGTTCTTGCGAATACTTGCTCCTAGTACCTTCTTACAATCTTCAATTGACCAAACTTTGACTGCATCAATGCCAAATTTCTTTGTTAAATTCAATCTGACTTCCTCAGTCACGATTGAGTCCATGCATTCTCCTAACAAGGACTTAAACTCATTGTCTGTCCATAACGGGCTAGCTAATCCACCTTTCTCTGTCGTGGGTATCAGCCTAGCATTCCTTCTAACCATTTTGTGACTTCCTTTGTTACTTAATCACAAAACACTAAAAAAACTTCTCTCTACTGTAACTTGCAAACAGAGGGTACAATCTTATTAGCACATGAGGCTAATCTAATTCTAAAGCTAATTCTCTAGCTTACAGATAGGTCTTCTCTAGCAAGAGCATACACACAATATTAACATGTAACTGTTAATCTTCCCTGTCAACAACAGAGGATCAATTTCATCTCTAAAAGAAAACTTTTTAGAGGCTTATCTTTAGTTAACCAAACTCTACAGCTGTTTGTTAACTACTTCTCTGAACGGCGCAGAGGAAAACATTTGTACTGGTCTGCATTGGTTCTTTTAATGGAGTGAAACTCACCGAGTCTTTCATTTGTAGAGAAAGATTCCGTCTGGAAAAATTCAGTCTTTGAGATTTTTTTGGAGCTTGAAGTTTCAAGATGCAGTCTGGGACTCAGTCACCTTTGTTAAGATCTTTGAGCTTGAAGTTTTCAAGGTTCCGTCTGGAAAGTTCATTCTTTGTTGAGTTTCAGTTTCTCCATCCGGGTCGCGGCAGCAAATTGTTGAAAACTTTTTCTTCGTCGAAGCAAGAGACCAGGAGACGTTGGGGATCACGTTCAAACAAAGTTATTCTTTATTGAGGACTTCGCTGTACGCGGCTGCAGTTCTTCCCAAATCATTCTGGCTTACAAACTTTACATGGTTTCTTTATAGGTCTTTCAGTGGGCTGTCCTTAAAGGTGCTAAACATACACAAAGCCTTAGAGGTAACCACTAAATCTAATCATCTAAAGACAATAGAGGCAATTGCCCCCAACTGAGATAATGGTACCCCCCCCCCCCAAATGGTATACACAACAAATGGTCACGAGACCTTAGACTAGGTAACATTCACACACAGTCCAACTCTTAGTTGGAAGATCAAAGGCTAACAAAACCCCTGACTATTACAATGTTTAGACAGCTGACTTAAAGCTGACTTCTGATCAGTAAATTGATGCCATCATGTTCACCTTGAATGCCCAGTACAGTGTAATTCACCTTAGTTTTTCATGTGATGTTATGTAAGGAAGTAAGATCAGCAGATCTTAAACATATTCTTAAATTTGGATTCTTCACACTATAGTCTCATAGACAGAATAACAGTTTAGCACTTGAATTCACACTCTTCACATCACACTTTAGTTGTTTAAAAACTATAGATGTGAAAATGAGAAAATAAATCACACCTTGTAGCAGAAAAAATAATGACATCTCTTCATTAACAGATGCTCAGTACAAAATCTGCACTAACGTGACAAAACTAAACATAAATTTAGCCCCACTAAGGAATGTAAACTGATCATTTTTGTAATTGTACTGAGAAAAAAACCCCAGATGTTTATGAACTCATTTATGAAAATGTGAATGTCCAGCAGCTCAATAATTAGAATACGGAAGAAACATCTAAAAAAAGAAAAAGAATGCAAAAGAACACCAAGTTCTGTACTGTGGTGCCTGCCAGTGATTATTTCAGCATTTATTGATCTTAGACGATTTTATCATTTACTGATAATTTTTTTATACATTTAAAGTTGTATTTGTCAACATTTGTTAGTGCACTGTAAACTAATATAAACAAACAATGATCAACAATGAACATTAACAAAGATTAGTAAATAATTGTAAAATATTGCTCATTGTTACTGTAGCTCATGTTAGCTAATTAATTGAAGGATTAAAATGAAAATTGTCATTAATTACATACGCAACTAACCACAGAGAGGCAGTAAAGACATTATTAAAGGTGCTCTTGTGGTTCCCAATCCTGGTCCTGGGGACCCACAGCTCTGCACATTTTATATGTCTCCTTTATCTGACACACCCAGTTCAGTTCATAGAGCTCTTTCCTTACGAGATGATGATCTGAATCAGGTGTGTTAAATGAGGGAGACATGCAAACTGTGTAGAGCTGTGGGTCCCCAGGACCAGGATTGGGAACCACTACTCTAAGGCCCCGTTTACACGATGGGAAAACGCAGATATTTCCCTGCGTTTTGGCCTGTCATTTACACGAAAACGCCGTTTTTATCCCAGAAAACGATTATTTCTAAAAACTCCGGCCAAAGTGGAGATTTCTGAAAACGCCGGTTATGTGTTGCCGTGTCAACTGGGAGAAACGGGGTTTTAGGTTCTCAAACGTCACATTATGCGCCAGAAAATGTTTACGTCATGTGAGCGCCCTATGTTTAGAGTTTGTTTGGCTACTATTTGATCATGGATGCTGTTAAAGTGGTACTCATTTTTACTTTTGTGCAAACGCTTTTGGCCTCTTGCCCCATCGTGAGACTCATTTTGGATTTAATCTTCATCCTGATGTTACTTGTGCGGCGACACACCAAGACACCAACCAGCAATCCATTCATACAGGTGGAGATGGAGCAGCCCGCTCCAACATGCATCCTATGAATCAGCCAGCAACACAATGTCGTCCTAGCATCCATCCACACAGTTTTTTAACTATGAAGGTACCTCCGCCTCTTACTCCTTCACCTTGGCTGCAACAGGCAACACAATCATCTACTCATGACCATGCAACTGTCAGTGAATTTGCTATTTATATGGCTCGCCGTGAGCTTGTGGCCTCTGGGATGATTAAATTTGATGACCTTCCAGAAAATTATTGGAGTTGGAAGTCAACTTTTAAGAACGTCATACAAGGATTAAAACTCACCTGCACTGAAGAGCTTGACCTTCTAATTAAGTTGCTTGGCCCTCAGTCATCGGAGCATGTCAAGAGAATTAGATCTGTTAATGTGAATGACCCCGTGGCTGGGCTCAACATGGCATGGATACGTTTGGAAGAGTGCTATGGGTCACCTGAAAGAATTGAGAGGGCTCTTCTGGAGAAACTCGAAAAATTTCCCAGGATCTGCAACAAAGACCCCCTAAAGCTGAGACAGCTTGGTGATTTATTGAGGGAGCTGGAGTCAGCTAAACTTGAAGGTTATTTGTCTGGACTCACAATCCTGGATACTTCTCGAGATATTAACCCCATTGTGGAGAAGCTGCCATACGGGCTTCAAGAGAAATGGATGACACAAGGTAGTTTGTATAAGCTGGAATACAATGTTCAGTTTCCACCATTTTCATTCTTTGCTGATTTTGTTTGCAAAGAAGCCCATATCCGTAATGATCCAAGTTTCACACTTAGTTCATCTACTGGGTCGTCAACAATGAAATACTGCATACTGATTATGATTCCTTAGGGGCAAAAATATTTGAAAGGACAGAGGATGACCACAAATTTTCTCTATCCATTTAGGACAGGCAGTTCATTGGATTGATGGAAAAGGAGATGTTCATAAATGATGGAAACAGTTGGGTGGCCCCCCTTCCTTTTCGTGTGCCAAGGGCTCGCCTACCTAACAATAGAGAACTTGCATTAATCCGCTTTACCAATCTCTGTCGAACTCTGGATAGAAAGCCTGAAATGAAGAGTCACTTTTTGGCTTTCATGCAAAAGATCTTTGAACAAGATCATGCTGAATTGGCACCTCCTCTGCAAGATGGAGGAGAATGCTGGTACCTTCCCAGTTTTGGAGTGTACCATCCACGTAAGCCTGGTCAGATACGGGTTGTGTTTGATTCCAGTGCCCCACACCTTGGTGTTTCCTTGAATGATGTGCTGTTGACTGGCCCAGACTTAAACAACAGCCTGCTAGGAGTATTAATGCGGTTTAGGTCTGAGGCAGTAGCCTTTACAGCAGATATTGAACAGATGTTCCATAGCTTTGTCGTCAGGGAGGACCATCGGAACTTTCTCAGATTCTTATGGTTCTGTCATGATTTTGCCATCTTGTTCTTGATTTTTCTCTTGTCTTGCGGCAGAATCATGACAGGCCCATGTTTCATGTGCAGCACATGGCCATTTGTTTGGCCATGTGCTTGCGTTGTCTCGTCATGTAACCCCGCCCCCTTGTTATCCTCGTTTTGTAATCATTACCGTATTAGTTTCACCTGTTGCCCTCATTATTAGCTTCCCTATTTAATCCCTCTTGTTTTCTGTCCTGTGTCGGTTCATTGTCAAACATAGTGTGTGTAACATTGCATGTTATACAGTCTTGTGAGTACATCGTCTGATTCCTGTTTATATGAAGAATTGTGAGTTTGTTTCCTGTCTAGTCAGTATTTAGTCTTTGTTTATAGTCTTGTCTTAGCCTAAGTGTTCTACCCTCAGTCCTGTTTTGCCCCCTCGTGGGTTTTGTTTTCTGTTTTGTGTAGTAATAAACCCTTGAAATGTCTGCAAGTGGTCTGCGATTGGGTTCTCTCCTTCTACACCATGACAGAATGAACCGACCAACAAAGAACCCAGCAGACAGCAGGTCCTCTTTTGTCGAGCATAACCCTGACGACCTTGCACAATGGTGGCTGAGGACTGTTTCTGATGCTAGGAATGGCAAGCTGCCAATTCCTACCCAGGGGGAGCGGTCCCTGAAGGAGTACGCCCGGGTCGCGAGAGAGAGGAGGTTGTTCCTACCTGAGATTCTCCTCAACCGCTACCTCATTGCGGGTCTCAACGCTCCTCCACCCCTGGCAGAACGGGAGAAGCTGGTTTGCTGCCCGTTTGGTGAGATGGTGAATTGTTTGTCGCAGAGGGAGTTGCGGGATTCCACCTTGTCGTCACCATCACCAAAGCTGTCAGTGATCCCGGAGGGTCGTGTCCTGGCTGTGGTTACCCAGGGGAATCAGGCTGGCTCCACTTCCACCCCTGAGGCTTCAGTCGTCCCTGAAAGTCTCCGTGGCAAACGAGGGAGACGGGTTTCTTGGGATTCTCCATCGGAGTCCTCCGCGACTGAATCAGCCCTGTCAGAGACTGTCCTCCATGCCCCAGTCACAGCTCCTGTTGAAATTCCCCAACCAGTCACAAGTCTGTCCATGGCATCTGCTCCGCGACCAAGGAGAAAGAAGAGGATAAAGGGAGCCTCTCGTTCTTCATCTCAGGCTGTTCCAGAGCCCGCTACTGCAAGCGTTGTTCCAGAGCCCGCTACTGCAAGCGTTGTTCCAGAGCCCGCTACTGCAAGCGCTGTTCCAGAGCCCGCTACTGCAGGCGCTGTCCCAGGCGCTGTTCCAGAGCTCGCTACTGCAAGTGCTGTTCCCGAGTCGGCAGTCGTAAGTGCTGCAGAGAGAGCAGCGGCTGATTCAGCTGCTGAAGCTGTCTTACAGTCGGTTTCTGCTTCGCAAAAGATGCCTGTCCTCGTCGCTGCCGAGACCATGTCTGAGTACTTGAAACGTCTGGTACAAATTCTGGAAGTCCCCGTCATGTCTTGTCCTGAGTCTAGGGGCGCCGCCGTGAGCGCCGCACCCCAGTCAGCTGCCGTGAGCGCCGCACCCCAGTCAGCTGCAGACGACGATCTCCCCGATTCTGTGATGGGGAGCGTTAATACTGAGCCGTCTTCGGGGAGCTCTGTTTTTGTTTCTGTTCCACCGTCACCCGCAGTATCCCCTGTCTTATCTCCTGTTGTGTCGCCTCCTGTCTCCCCTGTTAAGCTGCCTACTGTTTCCCCCAGGTCATCCCCTCATGCGTCTCCAGTCAAGTCCCCCCGGATTCCCTGTCCTCAGTCCTCGTCACGGAGGCCCAAGACCCCCAGTCCTCCCATCCACCCTGGACTGCCCCCCAAGGACTTTGTGTTTCCCCCACCTCCTCTGCCTTGTTTATTGTTTTTGATTTTACACCCTAACCCTGTGATTGTTTTTTCATGTATTCCATTAGTGTTATTCGTCATGTTTTGTTGGTTTGTGTCCTTGTCACAGTCTGTTATGTCTCGTGTTTAGTTTCCCTTAGGGAGTGTCTGGTAGCCGCTCCTTAAGGGAGGGGTTCTGTCATGATTCTGCCATCTTGTTCTTGATTTTTCTCTTGTCTTGCGGCAGAATCATGACAGGCCCATGTTTCATGTGCAGCACATGGCCATTTGTTTGGCCATGTGCTTGCGTTGTCTCGTCATGTAACCCCGCCCCCTTGTTATCCTCGTTTTGTAATCATTACCGTATTAGTTTCACCTGTTGCCCTCATCATTAGCTTCCCTATTTAATCCCTCTTGTTTTCTGTCCTGTGTCGGTTCATTGTCAAACATAGTGTGTGTAACATTGCATGTTATACAGTCTTGTGAGTACTTCGTCTGATTCCTGTTTATATGAAGAATTGTGAGTTTGTTTTCTGTCTAGTCAGTATTTAGTCTTTGTTTATAGTCTTGTCTTAGCCTAAGTGTTCTACCCTCAGTCCTGTTTTGCCCCCTCGTGGGTTTTGTTTTCTGTTTTGTGTAGTAATAAACCCTTGAAATGTCTGCAAGTGGTCTGCGATTGGGTTCTCTCCTTCTACACCATGACAGGTTCAAAGACAATGACCCAACTAAAGGTGTCTTGGAATACAGGATGAAAGTCCATGTATTCGGCAATCGGCCTTCTCCAGCAGTTGCAATTTATGGTCTACACCAAGCAGCCACATATGGAGAAGATGAATTTGGAGAAGATGCGAGGCGATTTATACACAGGAACTTCTATGTTGATGATGGACTTAAATCACTGTCATCTGCAAATGCGGCCATCAATCTCTTGAAAGCTGCTCAAGGTATGCTTGCTATTTCAAACCTCAGGCTCCATAAAATTGCATCTAGCTGTCCAGTCGTCATGCATGCCTTTCCACCAACTGACCATGCAAAGGAACTAAAATATCTGGACCTTGACATTGACTAACCTCCACTACAACGCAGTCTTGGATTAAGCTGGAACCTGGTACATGACACATTCACATTTTGTGTGGCTGACAATGACAAACGAGGAAGAAACAAGAAGAGGAGTCCTCTCAACCATTAATAGCCTTTTTGATCCACTTGGGTTTGTCGCTCCTATTACCATTCAAGGGAAGTTGTTGCTGAGGCAGCTCACCAGTTATGATGCTATTGATTGGGATGTTCCACTCCCAGCTGAAAATGAGGCAGAGTGGTCAACTTGGAGAGATTCTCTACAAGAGCTGGCACAGTTTGAAACTCCTCGAGCCTACACTGCATTCTCTGTTTCCACCGCTCATCATACTGAGGTTCACGTCTTTTCAGATGCTTCTGTAAAAGCCATAGCAGCCGTAGCTTATCTAAAGGTTGTAGACAAAGATCAAAAATGCCATGTAGGTTTCATTATGGGGAAAGCTAAGTTAGCCCCCTTATCAGTCCATACTATTCCCAGGCTTGAACTTGGTGCCGCTGTCTTAGCACAGTAGAACTTGCCGAATTGGTTATGAGTGAGTTGGATATTAAACCTAACAGTCCGCAGTTCTACACTGACAGTAAAGTGGATCTTGGTTACATCTGCAACGAAACCAGGAGATTTTATGTCTACGTGAGCAACAGGGTGGAAAGGATTATGGAAATGATTAGGAAATCATCACATCCTGAACAGTGGCATTATGTCCGAACTGAACAAAATCCTGCGGATGTTGCTACCAGATTGGTGACTCCAGCTCAACTCGCAGGCACCATCTGGCTTACAGGTCCAGATTTCCTCTTATGTCTTGGGGAGAGAGAAGATTAAGTATAACCTCATTGATCCAGAATCTGACAAAGAGGTCTGATGTCACACCACTGCAGTTACTGATCTCAAAAAAGGACTTGGTTCACATCGCTTTGAAAGATTCTCTCGATGGCAATCCCTTATTAGAGGTATTGCCTCCTTGATTCATATTGTTCAGTCCTTTAAATCTGAGCGAGAGAGCAACACTCAAGGATGCAAGCACGCATATCATCTTGAGCCGCATATGCCCGATTTACTGTCTCGAGCAAAAGCAGTTGTAATTAGATGCATTCAAAGGGAAACATATCAGGTTGAGATTTCCTGTCTGGAGAGAGGAAGTCCTATACCAAAAAAAAACAGTTCACTGAGGAAGCTTGATCCCACACTTGACAGCGATGGACTGCTGAGAATAGGTGGCAGACTTCACCATGCTCCAATTGAGATGGAAGAAAAACATCCTCTCATCGTTCCGGGTCGCAGCCATGTTGCTACTCTACTCATTAATTACTACCACGAGAGAGTTAAACATCAAGGCAGAATCTTAACTGAGGGTGCTGTGCGTACAGATGGCTTCTGGATCATGAGATCAAAGAAATGCATTTCCAGCCTTCTGTATAAGTGTGTCATCTGCAGGAAACTTCGTGGTAGGATGGCAGAACAAAAGATGGCGAATCTCCCACCTGATCGATTTTGTACAGAACCCCCTTTTACCAATGTTGGTCTGGATGTATTCGGCCCCTGGAACATCTCCACTCGCCGTACACGAGGAGGTGCAGCAAATAGTAAAAGATGGGCAGTACTTTTTACATGCCTAAGTGTACGTGCTGTGCATATTGAGGTGATAGAATCATTGGATACATCAAGTTTCATCAATGCGTTACGCCGCTTCTTTGCAGTGCGTGGTCCTGCAAAGATGATCCGCTCTGACTGCGGTACAAACTTTAAAGGAGCCTGCAGGGAGTTGTTCTTCCTTCAAGACGATACAAACATTTCCAAGTATCTAAGTGAGGAGGGATGTATTTGGCTATTCAACTCACCCTACTCCTCACATATGGGAGGAGTGTGGGAAAGAATGATTGGGATTTCAAGACGGATTCTTGACTCCATGCTTTTACAGCTCAACCCCTCCCATCTCACTCATGAAGTACTGTCAACCTTAATGGCCGAGGTGTCCACAATAATAAATGCAAGACCTCTTACACCAATGTCGAGTGATGCTCCTTTCCCTCTCACACCAGCAATGATATTGATGCAAAAGATCTGCACCCCTCTTCCTCCGCCAGGATCTTTTAAACATGCAGATCTGCATCGCCAACAATTGAGACGTGTCCAACACTTGGATAATGTCTTTTGGGAGAGATGGAAGAAAGAATATCTCTCCATTCTTCAAAGTCGCAGCAAGCGGCAAGACACACATCCAAACATCAAGGAAGGAGACTTGGTTGAGTTTTACAGCAGAAACCGTCAAGCAACTTTGTTTATGAACACAAGCTGATAAGTGCATTTTAGCGAATCAGCGCACAGTATTCAGGTCAGGTGACAAGGCTACTTGTCATTTCGGAAAGACGCGCTAGTTGACAGGAGTTTCGTGAAAGCTGACAGAAAGTGATCGAGGATGGTTGATTTCAACGAACTTGATGAATCCGTGATATGTTATTCGGGGCGTAAAAGGAAAATAAATGCTGAAACTTTTTCATGGAACTTTGCTAAAGCAGCACATTACAGTGGTGAGGGAAAAGCTTGCGTGGAATCAAAACAACAAAGTTTGTCAGGCGTCTATGTCAGCTGAGGAGATTAATGTTACAAAGATTAAACAAGTGTTTTTATTTTATATCATAGCAATTACTTGGTTTTGTTTAACTCTGAAACATGAAATGTGGAGTTATCTGCTTTTGCCAGAAAACAACTGTCAGAGTTATCTGCTTTTACTTAAAAAAAAAATAAAAATAATAATAAATATATAAAAAACATAACCTACTTTCAATGAACTTTGATTTTGTAAGTTACCTGTATTTTTATTTTTTTTATTACTTAATAAAAACAACCCAGCTGCAGTTTTATTGATGTTACTTGGAATGCACAATAAATAAAAACTGAAAATTAACAAGAACGGAGTGATCTGTTTTTGCAAATGAACTCTTCTGTTGTAAATGTCACAATTGTGAGAGGTTGGGGAAATGTTCATGTTATATATTTTGCTTTCATTTGTGAGTTAATAAAAATATAACATTGTAAATTTGGCACATAATATCTAAATATCGATAAATTAATCGATATAGCCCTGAATTGAATTGCAGAATTTGAGGTATCAGCAAATGATTCAAAAAAGAATCAATCTCGTATTGTATCAAGATGAACTGTCCGATTTGACATCAGTACCTACTTACTGTGGTCAGGTAGGCCTATTCCAATTACTCATTGGTTAATGAAATGCCCTTACCTGTAAGTAGCCATGCAGTTGCGCAAAAATGCAAAGTTACGTCTTTATTTGGTCGACCAAATGAAATAATGACAGATAACGGATCAGAGCACAGGGGACAACTTTTCAGGAAGTTCACCACAAGTTCACCTCACTACCCAAAAAGCAATGGATTCATTGAAAGACATGTGAGACGCATCAAATCTATCATCAAAAAAACAATACAACATTTTACAACAAGGATATGTACAAGTGGCCCTGATGCAGGTGTGAGCGACGCCCATTGACAGTGATTTACAATCCCCTGCAGAATTACTCCTTGACAGACCCATCACCACACTCCTACCAAGTCATGCAGATCCAAACAGGAACACAGACAGCACCTGGAAAAAAGGACTACAAGGGTGAACACACATCATGATCAATGTAGTGGTAAAGACTTATCACCATTGTTTCGTGGACAGTGTGTAAGAGTGCTGGACAAGGCGAGGAAAACATGGCACCCAGGGACTATTGTGGAAAAATGCAGGGAGCCAAGAAGTTCATTGATCCAAACACCAAATGGAAACATAACCAGACGTACTAAGAGCTAGGGATGGGAATTGATAAGAATTTAACGATTCCGATTCCATTATCGATATTGCTTATCGATCCGATTCCTTATCGATTCTCTTATCGATTCTTATTGGGTGAGGGAATAAGTACAAATTTGTTTGTATTAACTCGCTTTAATATCTGATCAGAAGACACAGCACAGAGTATACACAAATTATGTGTAGCAACCTCAGAACAAACCTAAAAGTAGGTGAGCTACTTCTCAAAGTAAAGTCCAGGGACCTATAGCCTAGGGCAGTGTTTCTCAACCAGTATGCCATGGCACACTAGTGTGTGCCTTGAAAGATTATCAAGAAGAGTGCCTTAGGATTAGGAAATTGACAATTTTCACATTCATTGGTCCGGACAAAAAAATAAATAAAACTGCCATTTATGTGCCATAAAAACTAAAAACACAGACTGAAAACAGTTTAGGAAGAGCTTGTGTCTTTTGGAATATTAACAGTGCTCATTTGGATTAGGCTATTGAGTTACTAAAACAATCTTTGTCAAATAATACACGGGTTTTCTTCACATTTTGAACGTTTTTGTTTCCATTTGTTTAATTTCAAGATCTGATGTGACTTATCCATTGTTGTTTTTACAGCTACAAAGCTGGGAGCACTAAATGATATTCAGTCACTTTATACACGCTTTTAACATTAAATAAAGCACAAAAATAGTACCTGATATTATCATTGCCACACTTTGAGATTGTTGTTCCAGCGCGACGTCGCAGTAAAATAGGATCCGTTTCAAATAGAATCGTCGCGTGTCGCGGCTGGTTAAACTTTGATTAACATGGAAAATTATACTTTTTATCGCGTGTCGCGCCGTCGCGTCGCATGTAGTTAGGACGCGGTCAGAGCGCTTCTGCCTCGATGCCATGTTTGCTCATAGTGTTTGCTACGTTCTGAACCAAAACAACGCAGCACGTGTGTGACGTCGTGTCACATTTGAACGAGCGGAACCGATAAGCGGAATCGTTAAGCAGGCATACTAACGGTTCCAAGGAATCGATTCACTGGGCACCGGTTCTGAAGAAGAACCGGTTCTCGGTTCCCATCCCTACTAGGAGCCAACTCACACACACAGAAAATCCAGAAAAAGGTACAATTAGCTGAAACACCCAAAAGAGATGTGGCTGAACAAAGCCAAAAGGATCCAGTTGAAAACAAAATCACACAACCTCTTGAAACAAAAACTGACAACACAGGCACTGAGACAACAAGACCAACATGCACAAGGTCTACTTATGTTAAACAGGAGGGATGTTGTGATACGTAATACATGTGTACGTAATACGCTATGGCCCTGTACCGGAAATTAATGTCATGTTGAATCCTTAGTCAAGATGTTCTTATCCACCTGCGATGCTGTCAAGAAATACTTCAGGGTTCAGCAAGGATTTGACACGTGAATCCATAACTTGTCTTGTAAAACTTTTCTTTGTCTGGTTACATAAGAAAAGAAATCTAACTCAAAACTACTTTACACTTATTCATGTTCCAAAAACATGAATTCTAGCCTTTTTCTACGATCAAAAGATTATCTAGCACCAACCCATCCTTTTCTTACTTATTCTTCAAAATTGTTATGTATACGTAACACGTATAAAACTAGTCAGTCACATGATACGATAAAAAAAAAAAAACCTTATAATAAGAGATTATGCTTTTTGATAAGGAGAAATATTACAAAATGATTAATGTTGTCATGGCTCTTTAAGGTGCTCTAAGCGATCCCGGGAGAAGTAACTTCTTGTTCGAACTGTTGTCAAACAAAACGGAGGCTAGACCCTCCCTCCTCCTCATCCCGTCTCCTCCCTCATCCCTTCCCTTCCGGCATAAAGGAAAGTCAAAGTAGTCACTACAAACAAAGTTAAGTTTTACTGATACTTCATTCAATGTGTAATGTCGCCAAGTTAGATAAATATTTTTATATATTGCAGAACAGAATGCAGAAAAAGATTAAAATTAAATAAAATTATCTTAAAATCGTTTCGCCACCTGAGGTTAAAACTATAGCTCCCATACAAGGACGCAATAATAGCACGTTAGCTTCGCAGTCACTTTGTTTCGCTTATTTTTATTTCGTTAAAAATTTATTCAGTTTAGTTTTAATTAGTTTTTAAAGTGGGTTTGCTAGTTTAGTTTAGTTTTTAGTTTTTGAAAATGCTTTGTTTAAGTTTAGTTTTTATTAGTTTAAGTGTTAGTTTTAGTCTTTTTTTGTAATTTGGGTTATGCAGGGGCAAGATTCAAAAAGGTCAGAAAAAGTATTGTGTAATAATAACTCAACAAAAACATCATACAATTTTAGAAAAAAATTCACACCCCATTGAAATTCCTTTATCTCTTACAAAATCCACACGCTGTACCAAAAATCTACACATCTTCTATGCAGAATTCCCCACCCTATATAGCCTACCACAGCTGTACAATTTTCACCCTATAGTCAATAGCCTACTCACCTGGATTGAAGCAGCAAACATTCAGTGTAAAAGTAAAAAAATGACACAACATTATTTAATATTTGAATCACAGCTTATATAGTGTTTTGACATTGTCAACCACAACCAAAAAGTGCATTTTACCTCAAACGTGCGACTAGTTAACTTTATTAAGAAGGCGCAATCGCTTCTCGGGTCGACATTAACACACTGACAAAATTATACTCAGAATTTAAAATATTTTTATACCACTTTTTAATGTGTGATTGCGTAAATGTGTTCACGAGATAGTATGAAGGTAAAACAGTAGCAAAACTCGAGAGCATGTAAATGTGAATTTGAGAACTTGTACAATAAATATTCGTACACTTGTACATGAACATTTAGCCTACACTCACAGCTCCAATGTGAAAACCTGTAAAATAAAAATCTGAAGTTGAATGTTGAAATTTGCACTCGCAGATAATAGTCACAAACCTGTATTCTGAATCTGAAGCTGCAGACAAGTAGACACAAATGTGTAAAATGCCATTCACAGAAATACAACGACAGACACAAACTTGTAATATATATTTTGCGTTTAATCTTACGTTCACATTCGCGGTACTTCCTCAATTAGGCACTTGCAGCTTCTCAAATCTGTCACTGCAATTTCAAATTTCGCGCCTTGACTTTTGCTACTCTTTTCGCGATATATCAGGTGCAAAACTAACTTGTACACTTGAAACTCAGAAGCAGTGAGAGAGAAAGGGGGGCGGGAGGAGGGGGGGGGTCAAAGGAGCCGTTTTATTGGTTGGCACCTAGCCAATGAAATTGGAGTTCGATGATGTCACGAAACCCGTGTGCACTGAAACACTAACATGGCTTAATGCATTGATATTAAAATAAATAAACGATATTATCAAACTCAGTAGACACAATGCTAATGCATACTACAGAAAAGCAGATGAGCACAGAATATGACGTAAAACATATGACGTATGCCATATATATATACCATATCTGGCATAGACTGTAAAAGACACACACACACACACACACACACGTACGTATATATATAATTTATTTATGTTTTGTTTGTTTTTGTGTGTCCAACAGTTAGGCTAGGGTGAATATTTAAAACATTTACATTTTTCCAAAGCGACTTACATTGCATTTCAAGGTATACATTTTACATTCTTATCAGATCATTTAGGTGCATTTTCATATTGCAATGGAATTGGCATATATATAAGCAAATGTGTGTTCAGTGCAAATAAACTCGCTGCCTGTGTTTTATTAATAAAGTAACAAATTATGTGTTTTTTTATTGTTTTTAATTTTTATTTTATAACTGTTGGTCCATTAAGCCTCATTAAGTGTTTTCTTGGGTTCGAGGAAAACGTACAATTAAACGCGTTGCGTTCATATTCTGTGCTCATTTTTTTCTGTATGCTTTATGGTGTTTCCTGAGTTTGGTCTTTTAATACCACTGTCTCAATTAAACGCGTTGCGTTCATATTCTGTAAAACTATTCCAGTAAAACTAATGATATTTCATAAAAATATTTTCCAAGCGTTTTAAAAAATAGCTGATACATAAGCATAAATGTTTTCATTGTGGCTGGCGTTGTTCATTGGTGAGGCATCGACCAATAAAATGACTTCATTCCGACCCCAGCCCCGCCCCCGACTCTGCTCTCTCAAGTCTGCATTTACAAGTGCAAGAGTGAGTTTTGCTACAGGCATATCGCAAAAAGAGTAGCAAAAGTCAAAGTGCTAGGATTTGAAGTTGTGCTGCCAGATATGAGAGGTTGTGAGTGCCGACTTGTGGTTGTACAACGAAACTGAACTAAAGCACAAAGATAAATGTGTAGTACACAATTGTGCCTGTCATTTTGTTTATGTAAATGACACTTTACACATTTGTAACTATTAATCTGCAACTTCAAATTCAAAACACAGGTGTTCTGAGTATTGTCTGTGTGTGCAAATCGATAGATGCAGCTTTTCACATCAGAGCTGCAAGTATAAATTTCAACTTACAAATACAAATATTAATTTTACAAGTTCTCACATTCAAATTAGCAAGCTCTCGAGTTTTGCTACTGTTTTACCTTCATAAGATAGAGATACCAACCTTTCGCGAACTTGCTTTCATCGTCGAACGAACACTCGTTCTCATGGAGACGCGGTGCACACGGAGGGGAGGGGCTGTGTGTGTGTGTGTGTGTGTGTGTGTGTGTGTGTGTGTGTGTGAGACGCATGAGTGACAGAGAGACGGAGGGAGAGCAGGGAAAGGAAACGCAGCTGAATGAATACGCTGCGTGTTTTAAACATGGACTGTAAAAAAAATAGGTTTTAAATAGCGTTAAAAAATGAAAGACGAAAACGTACTCGGTTACTAATGTAACCTCGGTTCTCTCTAGAAGAGGGAACGAGTATTGCGTAAGTAGCTTACGCATCGGGAAAGTCTTCTTTCTTCGAGATCTGAAGCCAAAAAATTATCCTTAATTTTGTATTCATTGTCAACGCAGTGCAGCAGCCGACAGACCTAGGCAGGCTAAATAAGCGTGCTCATTGGCTGCTCGGCTGCAACTGCTTAAGCCTATCGGTGAGCGCTCTGAACGCGGCAACCAATGAGGGCGCTTCGCGCCCTCCACACCCTTCTAACCGTCAGAATGGGCGTGGCCAGCGTGTATATATTCAGCGCTCACAGGCTAAAATTCTGGTTTTCGCAGTCTGAAGCGCAAAAGCTCGTGGCGCGACACGGCAGGTTACGCAATACTCGTTCCCTCTTCTAGAGAGAACCGAGGTTACATTAGTAACCGAGTACGTTCTCTTACGAGAGGTTCTCTCATATTGCGTAAGTAGCTTACGCATCGGGAACCCTTTGTCAACGCCGTGTGCGCCGAGCATCCAGCCCATGAATCCCAGGGGAACCGGGGAAAACACTCTGCTGGGAAATGTGGCCGGTCGGAGAGACGGGCCAGCGCAGTACATGCACTTCATGCAGCATATGAAATAGAGCGGCGCGGCCGGTCTATAAACATAACAGTACAAACAGTAGGGCCGGCGGAGCGAGCCTATACAGCACATAAGCACTCATAAGGGTAGGAGAAAACGACATAGTCGGTCTCACATGAAGAGAAAAATTCCCACGCGGCAGAGAATAATGCGGGCGGCCAGCAGCGCGGGCCAGCACCGATAACAGCGCGTAACGGGAAATAGGAAACAGAACGGATCAGCCGGTCTGAGTCAAACACTTCACCCTGAGTAGTTACCAGAATAGCGCCAGCATATGAACGTAGTCTGCACACGGGAGCTGGGCAGAGCATACATGTCACTTATACTGACAATATTTTTGCCTGTAGGGCAGGAACTTCCAGGTTATAAAACCTCACGAATGTTGACGGGGAGGCCCAGCTCGCCGCCATACAAATGTCGTGGATAGAAATTCCGCTGGACCAGGCCCACGACGAGGCCATGCCTCTAGTGGAATGGGCTCTGATGCCCAGAGGGCACTGCAGGTGTTTGGAGGCATAAGCTGCTGCTATCGCGTCCACTATCCACCTGGACAAGCTCTGCTTCGAGGCGGCAAGACCTTTGGTGCGTCCGCCGAAGGAAACAAAGAGCTGCTTTGAACGCCTGAAAGCGGCGGAGCGCGTGATGTAAACTCTCAGCGCCCGGACAGGGCATAGGAGGTTATCACTGTCCCCATTATCGGATGCTGGCAGAGCCGAGAGGGAAATAACTTGTGCCCTAAACAGGGTTCCAATCGCTTTGGGGATGTAACCGTGCCTCGGTCTGAGAATGACTTTCGAGTCATTCGGCCCGAACTCGAGACATGCAGGGCTAACAGATAGCGCGTGCAAATCACCCACTCATTTGACTGAAGACAGAGCTATCAGAAAAACGGTTTTAAGCGACAGATACTTTAGATCCGCGGATTCAAGCGGTTCAAAGGGAAAAGCCTTTAGGGCCGCCAGGACCAAGGACAGATCCCACGAGGGAACCGAGGGGGGCCGCGGGGGATTCATCCGTCTAGCTCCTCTGAGGAAGCGGATAATGAGCTCATTCCTTCCCATTGTCCGGCCGCGCGTCGTCTCAGCGAACGCTGTAATAGCGGCCACATATACTTTGAGCGTGGAAGGGGATCTGCCCTTTTCCAACAGCTCTTGTAAGAAGGAGAGCACCCGCGGGACCCCGCATGCGCGCGGATCCAGGTTTTGAGTAGCGCACCATTTAGAAAACACCGACCATTTAGACGCATAGAGCCGTCTCGTGGAGGGGGCTCTCGACTGTGTGATCGTGTTCACGACCCCTTCTGACAGGTCAACGGGTATCCGTTGATCACCCATGCATGCAGCGACCAGCGCTCTGGATGGGGATGCCAGATCGATCCAGCGGCTTGGGAGAGGATCCTTTCTCACCGGGATCGGCCACAGGGGTGAGTGCGACAGCCTCACTAGCTCTGGGTACCAAGTTTGGTTTTCCCATCGCGGGGCTATAAGCAGCACTGAGTGGTGCGTTTCTCTGATCCTCTAAATGACCTGTGGCAACAGGGAGATCGGAGGAAAAGCCTACAGCGGGAGGCTGGGCCATGTCTGGGACAGCGCGTCTTCGCTCTTCAAATAAAACTTCAGGCATTGAGCATTGTCTTTCGACGCAAAGAGGTCGATTTCCGCTCTGCCGAATAGGCGCCAGAGAAACTGGACTGTCTGGAGGTGCAGAGACCATTCTCCCGGGGGAATGTTGTCCCTGGACAGTCTGTCTGGACCGACATTCAGGTGGCCCGGTACGTGCGCGGCTTTCAGCGAGCGCAGCGAGCGGTAAGCCCACACGAGAAGGCGTTCTGTCAGCCTGCACAGATTCCTGGATCTGACACCGCCCTGTCGGTTCACATAGGATACCACGGACATGTTGTCCGAGCGGACTAGCACATGGTGATCCCGTATGAATGGGAGGAAGCGCCTGAGCGCGTTCTCGACCGCTATCATCTCCAAACAGTTTATGTGGAGGCATTTTTCCCGGTCTGACCATAGGCCAAAAGCCGGTTTGCCCTCGAACAGAGCGCCCCAGCCTGAGGTGGAAGCGTCCGTCGAGATAATTTTGCGGTGTGAGATAGCTCCCATTGTCACTCCCCGCTGGTACCAGTCGGCCGCTAACCAGGGCTTCAGAGCTGAAACGCAGCTCTGAGTCACTCTGATGCGAATACCGCCGGAAGCCCATGCTCTGTGAGGCACTCGGGCATTCAGCCAGCATTGTAGCGGGCGCATTCGTAAAAGACCCAGCCGAAGCACTGCTGCGGCTGAGGCCATACAACCCAGTAGCCTCTGAAATGTTTTGAGAGGTACGGTGCTGCACGGCCGGAGAGACGCGGCCAGGCGTCGAATGCAGCGCGCGCGCTGTGTCGACAGGCGGGCCGTGTACTGATATACCTGACCGTCGAAGGCGAATCTCAAGAATGGCCTGTGACGGGGTATTATCAGGATCTGAAAAGCACGCGTCTTTTAGATCGAGAGATATAAACCAGTCCCTCGGGCGAATTTGCGCGAGAATTTGTCTGGTTGTGAGCATTTTGAACGGTCTTCTCATAAGAGCCTCGTTCAAACGTCTCAGATCCAAAATTGGTCTGAGTGCTCCGTCCTTCTTGGGAACGAGGAAATAACGGCTGTAAAAGCCCGACTCGCTCATGGAAGGGGAAACCGGTTCCATAGCCCTTTTGCACAGAAGTGTAGCTATTTCTGCTCGAAGTAGATGTGCTACTTCCCCATTCACTCTGGTCTCGATACGCGCTTGAAAGCGCGGAGGGCGGCGAGCGAACTGCAGAGTATAGCCCTGTTTTACTGTGCTTAGCACCCGTTCTGATGCGCCTGGAATAGTTTCCCACGCTTTTGCGTGTGCAGCCAGGGGCAGAATGGCCTCCGGGCTCCGATCGCCGCGCATCGCGGGCTCGAGAGCTCGAAACGGAGGGGCGGGCGCGGCGCGCGCGCTCTTGGTGCTTAGATACGGCAGATCGCACGCAGCGATAGCTGGCCGTTTTACACACAGTGTCCCGGTGGCTTTAGACGGGGAACATAAAGTGTGAGACGCGACGCGCGATGGCGGCGTCGGGGCGAAAATGTTCGTTAGTATGTGTGAGCGCTCGAGGGCGGGCACAGGAGTTACATTCAGGGGCGGGCGCGGCGCGCGCGCTCTTGGTGGTTAGATACGGCGGATCGCACGTAGCGATAGCTGGCCGTTTTACACACAGTGTCCCGGTGGCTTTGGACGGGGAACATATAGTGTGAGGCGCGAAAATGTATGTGTGAGCGCTCGAGGGCGGGCACAGGACTCACATTTAAAACATGACCGGTCGTGCAAGGCCGTGTGACAGAGCGGGCAGTGAGTAGGTGTGGGCACGGAGAAGTGGACACGTGACCTGCTTTTAACACTAAAGCGGCTTTTGCCTGCTTCATGAGAGTGGGCTCTGTGAGAGACACGGGATGTATAGTGCTTGTGTACAGGGGTGAGCACAGAACGTGGGCACATTCACTGTACTAGAAACACATACGGCGTCAGCCGTGCAACCAGACATTATGCTCTTTTGACATTTTCTGGGTTGCCGTGAGAACGGCGGATGCGCGCAGGCGAGCGAGTAGATACCGGCTCGTTGACTGCGGGGTAAACAGCTGCAGTAGCCGTGGCAACGGGGACTGACAGAGCGTTAAGCTTCGACGGTGGTCCAGCCGCAGGGCTGCGGGATTTAACCGTCTTTTCTTCTCAAAAAATACTCGAGCACCCTGAGAAGGTGTGGTGCGAGGGGCGGGTTCGCTTTCTGTAAGTAAGAAAGACTGGCCGCGAGCTCGGAGAAGCAAGCAGCATAAATTTTATTTTCCCCGAGAGCTGGGATCGAACGCGGGTCTCTCGCATGAAAGCGTATGATTCTGCCACTGAGCCACAGGGGAATCACATAGGCTTTCAGTTAGCGCGAGCATATAAAAAGCGACCTCATGTGTCGCGTCGGCGTTCGTTTGCAGGCGAGCGTGTGTTTAAAACAGGCTCGTTTACTGCAATAGTAATATTTCCAGTCGCCTGAACTTAAGAGGGGACTGAGAAATGTGTGAGGATTGGCGGTTGTCCAGCCGTAGCGAGACTAACACACTCTCTTCTCTTTTCGCCGGTGAGTGAGGCGCGCACGCTGAACGCTGCTCGTGACCGTCCGCTTTGTCATCCCTTGAACGGCGCAATCTGCACGGCCCAACGAGGGAGAGAGCGGGCTTGTTTTCTGTATGTAAGAAAAACTGGCCGCGAGCTCGGAGAAGCGAACAGCATAAACTTTAACTGCCGCGAGAGCGGGGACCGAACCCGGGTCTCTAGCTTGACAGTCTAGGATTCCGCCACTGAGCCACAGGGGAGAATACATTAGTACGCGGTTAGCGTCATCATGTCTTGTGACAGCGTTTGCTTGCAGGCGAGCGTGTATTTATAACAGGCTCGTATACTGCAATAGTAACAATTCCAGTCGCCTGAACTTAAGAGGGGACTGAGAAATGTGTGAGAATGGAGGTTATAGTCCATGCCACGGCGGGACGAAAACACTCTGTTCCCCTTTCACCAGTGACGCGCGAGGACGGAGTAGCTTTCTTGTAACGTAAAGAGAGCTCAGACCGTCCGCTCCTGCCATCCCTTGTGAGCGGCGCAGTTTGCGCGGCTCGAACAGAGGGAGAGGAAACTCGCTCCGAGACCGTCCGCTCCTGCCATCCCTCGTGAGCGGCGTATTGCACGGCTCGAACAGAGGGAGAGGAAACTCGCTCCGAGACCGTCCGCTTCTGCCATCCCTCGTGAGCGGCTCAGTTTGCGCGGCTCGAACAGAGGGAGAGGAAACTCGCTCCGAGACCGTCCGCTTCTGCCATCCCTTGTGAGCGGCGTATTGCACGGCTCGAACAGAGGGAGAGTACGGGTATCTATCACATTCACCTCATCTCCTGACGCGGCGGCGCCGCGGGCAGAGCCGGCGGTTGAGCGGCCGGGAGGGAGAGGGCGAGAGAGAGCTCGAGGGAGAGGTTCCGGCGAGCTCCTCAGTCACAACAGTCTCCGGTGGTCGCTGCGAGCGGCGCTTCTTATTGCGCGGCCCGGCAGGGACAGGCGGAGCGACAGCTTGGTCGAAAGCTTCAAGTCGAGCCCGCAGGGTCGACATTGAAAGCTCTTCGCACTCGGAGAGTGCGGTGGCGGCGTGCCCGCGGCCCAGGCGGAGAGCGCAGAGAGGTGGCGGTCTCCGTAGCTGAGCGGGGCGCGGCACGAGCCGCAAAAACGAGGCGTTTTTACAAAAACGCCTCGTGCTCTTTTAGAGTACACACAGAAACAGTAATAATGTAAAGGATATGTCGCCGGATAGCGTAGCAGGCACGGATGGCTGAAGGCGGCGAAGACGGCCGGCTTCCTCAGGCGCTGTCCTAAGCTTGCTGGTCGCTGGTTTCAACGGCGGCGGCTCTCAAGATCCAGCGATGCGAAGAGCGTCGCTGAAGACAAGAAAATCGGAATTTTAGCCTGTGAGCGCTGAATATATACACGCTGGCCACGCCCATTCTGACGGTTAGAAGGGTGTGGAGGGCGCGAAGCGCCCTCATTGGTTGCCGCGTTCAGAGCGCTCACCGATAGGCTTAAGCAGTTGCAGCCGAGCAGCCAATGAGCACGCTTATTTAGCCTGCCTAGGTCTGTCGGCTGCTGCACTGCGTTGACAATGAATACAAAATTAAGGATAATTTTTTGGCTTCAGATCTCGAAGAAAGAAGACTTTCCCGATGCGTAAGCTACTTACGCAATACGAGAGAACCTCTCGTAAGAGAACTAAGGACATTTACTCTATAATTTTATTTTAGTTTTGCCAAACACACATTACAGTTTTAGTTAGTTATCGTTTTTTTGTAATGCCTCGTTTTTATTTTTATTTCAGTTAACAACAATGTTTTTTCTCACCTAGTTTTCGTTTTTTTCGTTCGGTTTCGTTTACGATTATAACCTTAATCGGAACGTCGTCTCTTTGGTCGTGTGTCGGCCATAATTCAAACTTCCTCTCTCCTCCACACACCCCCTCTTCATGTGTACGTGCACTAACCCCCCAAACCCCACCCTCAAATACTTCTTAACAGTGATTGGCTGGAACACTGTTTGTTGTGTTTCGTGGTGTGGGTGAGCCCAGTTTGTTTTTGTTGTCGTTTGTGGAGCCTGGGCTGTCTACAGAGACCGCGTTTTTTTACAGTGTGTTCTGGGGACAGGCAGCGAACGGATAGTGAGGAGATGTTTGCTGTGTGTGACAAAAAATGTTTTGGCCTAAAAAAACGCGTGACATCACTTAGAGCAGTGGTTCTCAACTCCAGTCCTCAGGACCCGCTGCTCTGCACATTTTGTATGTCTCTCTTATCTGACACACTCAAATCAGTTCATGGAGTCTCTCCTAACGAGCTGATGATCTGGTTCAGGTGTGTTAAATAAGGGAGACATACAAAATGTGCAGAGCAGTGGGTCCCGAGGACTGGAGTTGAGAACCACTGACTTAGAGCACCTTCAACAGTGAGGATTTGGTTCACATCTAGAAACATGAATAAAAAGATATTTAAAGGTGCTGTATGTCGGTTTCAGTGACCTCTAGCGGTGATGTTTCAGATTGCAACCAATAAGTTTACAAGCACATGCTCGCATTTATGAGCGAGCACTGAGGGGACCTTCAGACTGAGACGCAATCGTTTATATAGCCTACTGTCTATGGACGCAACACACGGGAGAAAGCATCACACAACATGCTGGAAATTCCCACTGCAACGTTACAATAATAGGCTACTTTTATCAGCTTGACGTTGAACTAATGCTCCATGCTCGTATCATGATAAGTATGGAATCCTATCAACCGTGCCGAATTTTGCCGCTGCAAGCACCACTTCACATTTTCTCCAGGAAATGTACATTCTAGGTTTGTAGATTAGGTTTCTCCATGATTCAAATGCCCTGCTGATGTTGAGCCGTGTTTTTTCACACGAAGTTCATCCGATTCACGTCTTGCCTTATGAGCTTAAGCAGAATTTTTTTTTTTGTTTTGTTTTTGTTTTTATCAATATGTGGAGTTTGTGTTGGAGTCTGTGTTTTGCTGGGAGCAGGTCGTTTCTTAGTGTTATCAGACATGTCAAGAGTTGCATAAGTCCATGTCATAAGTTGCAGTGTCGGCGCTGTTGAATGCCAAGTCAGTAGGCTAGACGAGGCGAGAGGCTCGAGAGCGCGCGTACAGGTCACGTCACTGGATTTCGCGCTAAATCCGACCCCGCACCTTCACATAAAAATAAGAATACTTGCTTTCCGAGGTAATAGCAAAACCCGAAGAGTGGATCATTTTAATGTGAGATTACAACCCCTGTACACACAGGCAATAAAAAAAGGATTAATTTTAGTAGAAAAGTTACATACAGCACCTTTAACTGTTAAAGGATGATTGACAATGTTTGGTGTATGGTGACAGAGGCATAACATTTTTCTTTATAAAGAGAGCACATACTTTTATGGGACATAGCATTAATAAAATCAACAAGTTCATGGCAAGGAAATTGTAAATGTGCATAAAAGGGGAAGAAAAGTTAAACAGCTAAACAGAATTCAGTACAATTTCAGTAAAAAAAAAAAGGAGTGGATCTCTCTGAGCTGGTGCAAGTGAGTGGAGGCGGGGGCTAATTTACATATTCATAGAACCACATATCCTAAATGAGGCAAGGGTGTAGAGTTACATTCAAGCTATTTTAAGGCATGAAGTGATGGAGTTTTAATGGATACAATTACTAACTACAGGGGTATTTTAATATATATATATATATATACAGTATATATCTCAAACGCTAAAACTATTCAATTGTGTTGTCAAATTAAAGGTGAAGTGATTTCTGAGAAAGTCTGTTAAATGTGGATCTGAAGAAAGACTGTATAAAGAGAGTCAGAGGAATATAATTGGAAAAAGAAGGGTTATGATAAAACAAGAGCTTTAAAGGTGGTATCAGTGATTTCAGGCCCAAAAATATTTTTATCACATTCATCTAATCTTTCCTAACGATCCGCTAACTGCCCGCCCCATAAGCATGCCGTCAAAAAAACGCGTCTCTGTAGGCAGCCTAGGCTCTGAGCCAAAACAAAACCAAAACACTCAAAACCAAAACAAATAGTGTTCCAACCAATCACCGACAGAGGGAGGGTGTTGTGAGGTTTTGTGCTCGTGCACAGCTGCACGCGAAGTCAGAGCTGAAGAAAAAGCTGGCTCAAAACCTCACAACACCCTCCCCCTGTCGGTGATTGGTTGGAACACTATTTGTTTTGGTTTTGAGTGTTTGGCTAAACCATTTGTTTTTGTGTGCAGATCTCAGAGCCTAGGCTGCCTACAGAGACGCGTTTTTTTGACGGCATGCTTATGGGGCGGGCAGCTAGCGGATCGTTAGGAAAGATTAGATGAATGTGATAAAAATATTTTTGGGCCTGAAATCACTGATACCACCTTTAAAGGTCCCATGACAAAATTTCACTTTATGAGGTTTTTTTAACATTATAGTTTCCCTAGCCTGCCTATGGTCCCCCAGTGGCTAGACGTTTTGATGGGTGTAAATCAAGCCTTGGGTATTTTTGAGAAAATGAAAGCTCAGACGGGCTTATCTAGAATCTTCCCTTTATGTTGTCATAAGGGGAAAGGTCACCTCCCCTTTCTCTTCTTTGCCCGCAAAGAGAATTTGGACCACACATGAGAAAATGAGCTGCGTGAGCGCGATATTGTTTTTTCCTCGAGAGACATCATGACTTGCAAACAAGCGAAGCTTTTTGTGTATTTGAATGTGAAATGTAATAAAATAAAATATGTAAATTCAAAACAGTCTTTTGGAATAAAATGTCAAATTATATAAGTTTAAGGATTTACAAATTTCTAAAAATAAACCAAACACTTAACGTTATCTCACAAGTGTTAAACACCCTCAAGTGTATAACTGTTTAACTCAATAACACAGTCTTCAAATAGGTATATACTCAATGAACTATTCAGTAATTTAAATCAAAACTCACTTAAATGGGCCCACATTCACACTCTCATTCAGACACACACACTCTACGTTGTAGGCCTGATGGTTTCCCGAACGCGATGTGTCCCGCGATACGACAATGTCGATGACAGCGCGCGTGAGCGGCTGTCTCACTCTCCCGCGATGCAACAGAGGAACTCCGGGCTTTTCCAGTCACCCGGAGCGCTATCTGCTATGACGACCTATCCCTCGTTGCCAGAGGAACTTCGGGCTTTTCCACCCCACGAGCACATGGAGTGAAATCCGGGACGAATATCACAAATAATGGCTAAATAAAGTTCTTATTAGCAAAGCAACTATACTAATGACTAGGGGTGTAACAATATATCGTGTCACAATATATCGCAATACAAAAATGCAACAATATGTATCGTGGATAATTCACCCAAAATAAAAATTACTGTGAGAAATTTTTTTTTTTTTCAGAGTTTTAGTGTCAGTACTACATTTAACTACTATATATAATGTTGAATATAATGTATAATAATAAAATGGGGGAATCTTTGTGTAAAAAGTGGCCTACATTATTTTAAATATATCTATAGTGCAGGAATATTCGTCTAAAATAATTCTGTATTTTCAGCTTCAGAATCATGAATATTGTTATTCTGGTGTTTCTATTGTGCTGTGTTTCCAGAATTTCAGGCATATTCATTTACACACACAATGTAATATCAGATTTAGCATTTTAATCAACAGTGCATTTTTTGTTAACCTTTTATCATATGTTTTGGAGTATCGCAATAATATCGTATCGTGAGTTCAGTATCGTGATATGTATCGAATCGTGACATGAGGGAATCGTTACACCCCTACTAATGACTGATTAAGTCTGATACGGGATTATCGTGTGAAAATTCAGCCTTCACAACCTCCTTATCCTCGACTCGTCTCGTCTGTCGTCTCTCCTTCCTACTATCATTCAGCCACGCCCTTCCTCTCGTCAATTGCGTCATACGTGAGTACGTAAACAGTGAGATATTAAAACAGTGAGATATTAAGCATTAAATAATATAATATATAATTATATAACTATATACATACAAATGAAAACACTGTAAAGGCACAGAATAAATAAAATATACACATTATAATGTAAATAAACGTATTACTTAATTTAATGTCTTTAGACTCACTAGTGTCTTTAGACTCACCGGACTACATTTAGTTCCTTCATCCGAGCCTCTGAAGAACCAGTGGGTTATGTGAATTTCTGATGTGTAATTGTTCAAGTTCAGACAGATAATCTTTCTCTCAAAATCGTTCAATACTGTACTTATACTTATGCATCAGTAAATCAAGCCAGTGACTAAAATATCAACTTCACATCGTTTCTCTTGGTAGGATGAAAATAATCTTATTTAAACTGTGATTCAAATACAGAAAGCGATCAAAGAACAATCCCTTTCCAATCGCCCAAGCTGTCAATCACACAGTGCGAGTTTATCTGGACACTTCCATAACTCGTTATGAAATCAATGACGCTGTTACGCTGCACAACAAAGCTCTTACTGTACTTACCTCATGTTTGCATTGGTGAAATCATTAGTGAGAGTTCTGAAACTGCATTGCAATGATAAGATCTTCATTCACGGGATCAACAGGCTGTCATCTGCTCAATGCTCATCACTGCAACCTTTTATGTGATGGGAATAGATCTAAATAGGCTACTTAAAAAAGTTCTCACGATTCGTTAATCTCGATAGCTGTAATAGTAAAAACGTATAATAGCTGTAATAGTAAAAGTATTCGAGAGGGTTCCACATGTAATGCTAGCTATTCCATATGAAAGCATGTCAGCCAATCACAGCAGTGGGCGTTTACACTTCAGCAGACACGCCCCTTCAAACAGAGTGATCAAATCAGAGGCTAAAATCAGGCTAGGAAAATGCCTTTTATTTCTAAATTATAAAAAATTTTGATCTTAAAAACACACTAACATTACAAGGGCACCCCAGGAAACATTATAAAATAATAAAATTATCCATTTCATGGGACCTTTAAGACCTGCTAAGAAAAATCTTTCCAGTGCTGGAGAGACTGGAATTTTTTGATTTTTCGCCTGAAAATGGACGCTAAGGTTGTGTTGTTTCTGCTTTATACAAGATTAACATTGGTCCTCATCGTTGTATAGGTGCAGAATGGTACAAACTGGATGGCTGGAGACTAGTGATGTTACATATGACAGTAGCCACGTTTCCATTACCCTTCAAATTGAAATTGCGAATTGAAAATACGCTTAATGGAAACACGTAATTTTTGCAAAAACTCCCATTTATCGCAAAAAAAATGTACGCTCGCATGAGGGGGGTTTTCAGGCAATTCGAAAAAGAAATATTACGCAAAACTGCAATGGAAACAGTTTTTGCGCATTTAGGTCATCTGACGTAGCCTAGATGACGCGGTGTGTTTGGACAGAATACGAGACAGAGTTCTTTATTAAATTCATATAAGACAAAATAATTACAGGAATATTGGATTCTAAACCTCAAATAAATGCCACAATCAAGACCTCGAAGCAGAAATGAGGGAGAAACACCCAGAAACTCCTCATATGTGCTGCTCACAATTATAAGGGTCGTTTCTTACCATTAATGCTTGGAAAACACATACATCTCCTTTGATTAATAATAATGGCTAGTGCAGTGGCTGGGATATAGTAGGCTACATAAACCTACCAAAGTCCCCGTTGCCATGGTTTTTGGAATGACTTTACTTATCGCAAGAGGAAAAAATTAAGTTTTAGTCGCATTACATCGGTTAATGGAAATCATTTCGCAATAGATTTTTGTCGACATTTAGAAAAAAAATCGCAAAAGTTTTGCGCAAATCTGTAATGCAAATGCGCCTACCTGAAGCTTCAAAGAGCATATCGAGTACACAGAGCAATTTCTCATGAAGCTCCGTGCCGGAGCATGTATTGTTCTCAGAGAAACACGTGACCAACGAAAAACGAAGCCTCACTTTCTTTCCATGAACGTGAATGCTTCACTTTGCGTGTCGAAATGTTTGAGACCACTACTCTACAGGTTTTTGGAAGTTTAAGTCCATTTACTAACTTTTTTTTATATATATATATATAAATAAGCCTTTAGCCTTTGTTACATGCTCATATATTCTGCCATATAAACAGCATAGAAACCATAAAATAATTAGACCACCATTTACTTGCATCGAGCAGCTCTTTTGGTATTTTTATAATTAGTATTAATATAATTGTTACATTTAATTTATTGCCTCACTTTCATATGTGAATTATATTATCAGAAAACTGAACATTTAGCGTTGTCAGGCTTTTATTTGTGCTTAATAGATCAAACAATGGCACTGCGCACTCAGGTATATGGCTGCTACAAATTTGACCTGCCACAAGATGGCACTGTTTTCGACACTCGTGATGCGAATCTTTTCCCGGAACAATCAAGGGAAAGCCCAAGCGGGAAGGAAGTCGACCGGAAGTTGAAGCCAGCCGCATGCCACCATCTTGTAGCAGAACTTCACCTGCTGTTAGCATCCCATTGACTCACATTCATTTTGGCGTCACTTTGACAGCGAATAACTTTACATCTGAGGCGTTTGAAGACTCCATTTGTCCATTATTTATGTCTAAAGAAACACGACAATGTATAAAATGCTCCATTACCTTGTAGCTTATGTTATGGCCCCGTAGAAGCAGTTTTTGTAAAAGTAGGCTAACGATTGCGTCGTAACCACGCGACTCTCTGTCGCACATTAGAGAAATTACCGTATGGACAGAAGGAGAAGCTCGCGGGCAATCGAGGAGACGTGGAGGCAAAATGACAAAATAATTAATCAGAATACCTAGCAAAAGTTTCTCCTGCTCCTAGCTCATGGACAGCTCCTACTCACGCTCTCCGTCTCTGCAAGTTTCGGAAGGGAATGATTCAGATTTCTCATGCCACAGCCACTAGAAGACAGACGGGTTGCTCACGTCACATCTACGTCGTCAAGCTCTGTTTGAGTCGGTTTGAGTCTGCCCGTCAGGAACGGAAGTCCTAAAAATTAGCGAAAAATGGGCTTCACTTGTCTCAATTGAGTTTCAATGAGATGGCTCTGTCCACTTCTTATACTGTCTATGGGAAAGCCTCAGTGCTTCATGAGGCTTCATTTGCCCATCCCTACTGGAGACTGAAGATAATCAAAGACAGAATTGTAACTGGCAAATGTCACAGTAGTCAGGTAAGTAAGTAAACACATGCTAGTGTCCAACGAGACCAGACAATGTTGGTATGCAAGGTGAGTGCTTATGTGTGTGTGTTGAGGTGATAATCAGTGGCAGGTGTGGTGATGGCTGACTGAGTGCAGGTGGGAACCAGAAATGATGCTGGGAAATGTAGCTCTGTGGTGACTGGACTTATGACTGAAGATTGTAACAATACTCCCCCCTCCCGGAACGTGAGAAAAATAAGTAGAGTTATTTTCTCTGCTGTCCGGATATCCATCCTTTTATGTAATGATGAACATCCACCTGTAGGTGGATGCAAGCTTGTGCCACAGACACAAATGACAAAAAACGTGTGGCCAGTAAAATGTATCGCTGGTTAAACTGAGCCGACCCTATATATCTCTCATCTCAGCACACTTTTATTATTATTTTTGTTTATTAGACGTTTCTTTGAGTTTGTGGAAGCTCTGACACAGTGAAACACCTTGTATACTTTCAAGGAAAATGATACAGGAATTTATGCAAAAATTTACTCATGAGTCATGACAAACTTGGTTGTGTGAACAGTCTTAGGAAGTTTCTTCAGATGTATCTTCTGATAATGGTCCCCGTGTCTGGTACAGTTCAGTCTTTCTGGGACTTCAAAGCTGAGATGGTGCTGTTGGGTCAATCACCTCCCACAGAGTCTTTTGTCTCCACCACTTCACCAGAATAATGGATAACAGCATAGTCAGTGGTCAGCGAGGAGATACCCCTGATTTCTTCCGATTCTGGTTGGATGTTTCTGAAGTCAATGGAGGCGTAATGCAGGGATTTTTGACGATTCAGTGTGGCATCTTCACCAGGTGACAGCATGAATTGATTGGCATAAACTGACTCACTCTCGCCCTCTTGTTGAATAGCCTAGAAGATGAATGCAGTATGGAGTTTGGGGTGAATTGCTGTGGTGTATTCTGCCTTTAAAATAAAGATCAGTTCTTGGAGTGTAATACACAAGTTCTATCAACCACTTTTATGATTCTTCTATGGTGCTTTTTGTTATTTTGGAGTTCGATAGCCCCAGTCCTTGCTCACTTGCATTATATATAAAAGAGCGATACAGAAGAAGTAAAATAAGGGCTTGAAAACACATGACTGAATAATTTGACAAAATTGTAGTGTTTGAGTGAACTGCTGTAAACGTTTAAAATGATGGAATATTTACCAGCACTGTTGTGTGTTAAGGTGCCATAGTATGTTTTGTTAGTGGTACTCACCCTATCAGTCATAATGATTCCAGTTGTAACTTCTTGTTTTGTCTGTGAGGATCTGCTGTTTTCTCTCCTGAAAAACATTTTTCCATGATTTAAAAAAGCTAGTCACAGCCTGGATTCAAATTGATGACTTGCATTGTACAAATGTACTGGGGGTCACTGTCCCAAAACAAAACCCCAGCTGGTCGAGCAGGACCTCAACATGTAGTTTGTATTATCTTGGCTTTAGGTCATTTTTACTACATAACTGAGAAGCAAGATTGCACTAGTTGTGTTTTAATGAAACTATAGCACATACTGTAAGTATGTAGTGTGAAAGACGTAGCGCCAATTTTAGTTATCCAGATGAACTGACTCATTTACAACATTGATGTGGATGATGCCAAATATTAGGAGATTAACTAATCAGAATCAAGTATTCCAGAGAGCATGATACCTAACAAATATTTTGTACGCACCGTGCAGAATATATAATGATACACAACATCATCAGCAGGGAACCCCCACCAGCAGCTCCAAGTGAGATGGAGAAAATATGTGCATCTTGTGAGCAATAAAAAAAAAAAATTATATTATGCATTTGGCAGACAATTTTATTGTGACTTATGTTAGTGTGTATTTGAGTTTACCTCTTTTTGGAGGGATGAGATGTTCAAACTGTTTTTTTGCAGTGCCATGAGTGTTGTTACCGACACACTGCAGAGTGGATGTGTGTGAGAGTGACTGATGTAGAGTGATGGAGCTCCTCAAGCCTGTGCTGTTCAATCGCTCTGCACTGATGAACGTGTTTGAAGAGTTACTAACAGGACGTCCAGACAGATGCCACTCCAGTTTAGGAGAGGGATTCCCATCAACCTCACAGAAACACACAGTTACATCAGTTCCGTTACAGCTGGAGGAGGGAGAGATTTTAGGAGCATCTGAAAAAGAAAAAGAGAAGGATATCATACGTATAGATTTATGGCCGTCTTATGGAGGAGAAAAGAACTGATGCCACGAAAACATCCTACACTGAACATGTAATGTGATGTTGTCCTGTGCTGTTTTGTTCTTGTCCTGTAGCTGGTAGGTTATAGTGCAGGTGAAAGTGACTCTGTGGTGACGGTGAGTAGCAGTGAAGTTCAGATCAGAGATGAGGAGCTCCTGTTGTCTGCTGCTCTCACTGAGGCGGATTCTGGGAGTGAAGCTCCATGTGAGAGTTGGTGGAGGAGAGGAGCAGAGAGTCTCAGCAGAGCAGCGCAGACTCACAGAGCTCCCCTCCAACACCTCCTGATCCTGATCCTCATTCAGCTTCACTGTGGGTTTGGGGGGAGACTCTGAAATACAGAACAAATACAAGATTAAGTATACTGACAATCATGGCATGACAAATATATTTAAAATATTCATTTTTAACTTTTTTAACACATAAAAAAGGACTCAAATCACTCACCAATGACATTTACAGTGGAGGTGCTTTTTGTGTAGCTGTATTTCAGAGCACCACTCTCAATCCTGAAGTAATATTTGCCATTATGATTTGAACTAACATTATAAAAGATAGTGGTACAGTTCTTCTCATGTAGTTTTCCAGTTATTGCCCCTTTAAAGGGATTAGAATTGAGAACTCTAGAGTTAAACACATTATTTCCATCTTTGACCCACAGCCCTATAGCAGCACTCTCATTGAGGTCTTTGTCATATTTATCCGGAAGCTCAAATGTACACTTTATGATCACACAGGATCCACTGAGAGCTTCAATCTTCTCTGGCAGACTGCTGCTGAAATCTCTACCCCGAACACCTACAACACAAATGTGAAAAAGAATTTAAAAAGAAAAACATGCACTTACCCTGCATCCTAATGTCCATACTATCCATCCTAAATAATATGTGAGATTAGAATAAGTATGTCCCAATTAAGCATATTATGTAGAAAATAGTATGTCAAAACCCATTGCACTTTGGAGGAGGATTCGGTTCAGAACTACAAACACGAGAAAAAAGGGTTAAAAAACATAGCGGATCTGCGCGACCGACAGTGAAAGGTTTAGATAAAGGTTTGAGTGACTAATAATCTAAGTTTAACCTGATAACAAATATTTATTTAGCCTAACGTTATTCATGTTATATTTCATCTGCAATAACACAAACTTTTACAAAGATCACAAATTCCTCCACTTGGGGGAAGCAACCCAAACTGGGCAATCTACCACGGGCTGAAAACCAAGGTCTCAGATTTGGAGGTGCTAACCCTCAGGAGGAACCAAACACCCAAGCCTAAAAGTTCACAGCTTGACAAGACCATCAGGGCAACATCCGAGACAATCAGTGATGCCACCCTATGGCCCTAAAGGTGGACACTCTCCACCCCTCAGTTTGCACCTTGAGATACTGCCTATAATATCACAAACAGAATCAGAGAGGCTAAGGGAGTCCAACACTGACTGAGAACAAGATTTACTGACTTAAAGGCCCCCTGAAATCAAAATGTAAGTTTTTTCGCTCTTAGTATGAATATGTTAGCCTTAAGGTTATGAAGAAGCTGGTGTTTCAAAACAATGACAAACTTCGCATTTAGGAGATATAAGCATTCAAAACTTAGTCTCTCACTTCCCCAAAAACGGATGATGGATTTTTATGACATCACCGCGGACTTCAGCTTCTCATCACACTTCTGTCCAATCAAATGCTCCAGAATCTAAAGGTCCAAATACACCCATCTGCCAATCACAAGGGCCTGGCCCTGATTCCCATGCAATGTTGAACAGGGGTGACAGCTTGACTATCCAGGGCATTCAGTACCTCAGGGTAAATCTTGTCCACCACCAGCTTTTAAACTACCTCAGACTACTTCCAAAAAAAAAGGTGATGACCCCCCGATTCCTGCCTCTTCTTCTAAATGATTTCATTCTGCAATATGTTACCCCTCTCTATTTCAGACACAGTTATATTTATAAAACCCAAATTGAACCGTGACCTTCAAGTTTCTCTATAGGTCACCGGTTTCACCTGTATTTTATACAGGTAGCCTGCTGTTGAACAGTACCTGTTCCAGCCAGGTGGGACTGTCAGTTGGCAGGTTTCAACAAACCATCATTGATTCAAAGAGCTGATGAGGTAACAATAAAACTGTCCAACACATTACATAGATTTTAGCAGAGATTCACTTGAGGGTCAATTTTCTGCAGAGTTTAGCTCCAACCCTAATCAAACACACATGAACAAGATAATCAAGGTGTTCAAGATTACTGGAAAGTCACAGTCAGGTGAGTTCGATCAGAGCTAAACCTTGCAGGAAAGTTGACCTCGAGGGCCAGACTTGAGTATAACAGTTTTATAGCTGCTGGGACCCAGCAGCCTATGATTACATTTTTCTTCTTCTGTGTACCATAGATGAGAATCATACAGGCATCTCTGTGGCAACTTTAATGGAGACAACAAATTAAAACTTAAACTAATAAAAAAAAAAAAAAAACTAATAAAAATAATAATAACAATAATATTACTCCACACTCTAATTACTTTCACAATAAGGCCTGTTGACCAGTAAATAAACAATGATTTTTGTTTACTCAAGGGAAAGAACAGGTAGACAAACCTTTCAACAGAAAACTGAGAAGAAGAATTTTCTCTGCTGTCCAGATATCCATCCTTTTTTGTAATCCAATGAAGGAAAGAAAAACACACACTCATGCATCTACAAATTTGGTCAAAATTTGATATAGTAGTATAGAAACCGTTCTATGAACAGAACAGTGCCAACATACTGACAGCCATCAGAACTTCCCTTTTATTACATCAGTCTAGTTCCTGTAACATCATGAACATACATTTTTTTTTTCACAGAAAAAAATGGTAACATTTTAAAACGTAACATTCCTATTAAATTGGACATTTTAATATGTTGAAAGTTTACCTAATAGGTTTTACTTTGTGTATTTCAAAGTGCACTGTTGAATTCAGAAGGGATGGTGAGAGGGATAATTTATTTATTATCATTACTATTATTTCATAATGAAAAGAGTGACCAGGATATTCATTAAAAAAATACCTCTTACCATTTCGGTTTCAAAGAAGGAAGAACAAACATGGTAAATGGTGACAGAATTTACATATTTGGGTGCATTTAATGCTATGTTTACAATGCAAAACCTAGGTGTTGCGTCACATGCAGAAAAGTCTTGCACCACTTTAAGCAACACTGTGGCCTTGCAGTGCTTCTCCATTTTAGGCTAACTATTTCCTGCTGAGAGACATTTCTACAAGTTACATACTTATACTCATCTTTAATAATAAAAAAAAAAAAACATGGAACAATGTCACAGGATTTTTTTTTTATAAATACCAAAAAAAGCAGTTGATTAAAAAAGAGAATCTTTGAAAAGATGCTACAGGGATGACGTCAAAACTCGGAAAACCAGTTCACCACTTGTTCCTTCATGATTTTTTTTTTTCTAATGGGTTTTTCAGCTTATGAGTGAAATAAGATCTGTGATAAACATAACTTAAACTGCACACACCCATATCGAAACGCAAGCCTTTGCCAGTCACACACGGAATGAATGACTTGGAGATGGGCAATATGGCCAAAATCTCCATTTAAGTCATTTCATTTCACCCTAACTGTATGTTTATTGGGTGGGTGACCACACATACTTTATCCTGGACATGGCCGTAAAACATCGTCCGGTCGGGATTTCTAAAATGTCATGAACAGAAACCACATCTTCAATGGATCTGATAACTCACAAAAAAATCAGCTTACACAAAATAACATGTTGTCCAGGTTTACATGCAAACCAATAACCCCATAATGCAAGTAAACCACATTCATAAGACTTTATTAATAAATCAGGTTATTACCCGGTAGTGGCGTCAAAACATAATCATTTGTGTATCTGACTCAAAGTATTTCATTTGTTATGTCAGTTGTGATGTAAATAAAGCATTAAAAACAGAAGAAGAGTATTGCAACATTTCAACGGGAAACTTGCGGCTCATATATTACCCTCTCATGCAGTTACAGATGCAGCATTTTGACTGAACCACTTCTTTATCTGCTGCATGAGATGAGAGCACTATTATTTATTTATTTATTGTTTTTTTTTGTTATATATTGAGTTTTCAATATATATTTCCTCCTCCCTTACTGCAAAACGCTCTCTCTCTCTCTCTCTCTCTCTCTGGATGTGCTTAAATCCATGTTCCTGTCACATTATCACACATGCGCACTTCAATAAGCCTACGCAGGTTAACGCATTTACATGCTGGGCGAAATCGGCATAAGGGGCAAAAATCTAGCTGTGGCGATCGGTATATGCTTAAGCCATTTATGACCTTACTCCCATAGAGCAAAACAGGTTAAAGCATTTACATGATCAAGTGCATTGTGGGCTTATTATGCATAATCAGGTTAAGACAAATGACAATGGCGGGGAAAGAGTTAAGACATAGACAGAAGAGCACATGGCACAAAGAAAAAGCCAACACAATCACATGTGCTCAAACAAAACAAGACAGGAACACCTGAGAGATAGCACACGTACGTCTGCAAAGCATCTGCTGTTTACTAACATCTGATAGACGTCTTTAAGATGTCAGTTTTAAATACATTCTAAATCATAAACATCTTAAAGACACTTTCTAAAAGTCTAGTTGACATCTGACAGGAAACGTCCTATACTATTGTAGATGAGCAAACACTCTAAAAAAATATGTCTTCCAGATGAATGCCGATGAAAACACCAGCCGCGTGCGACATCAACACAAGACAACGAGAAAGCAGGTAGGTTTCTTCAAGCGTCTTGGAGACGTTGCCTCAGTTTTTTTCTGTTTCTTCATGTAATCTCAATGAGATCTCTTTGTGGAGCACCGGTTGTCGTCAGACTCCTTGTCCATAAAAAAAGCTCACTCGATTATTACAATCAATGGAAAAAGGAATGTTTGAAAACTTAAACTGATATTTCCTACTGACATACTACAGCAAACTATATAAATAACTTGGCTTAAAACCTTTTTTGGTGGTGAAAATAAGGTGCCTTAGACTTTTGCACAGTATTATATACTGTATAATATATAATATACTAATACTACTATATACTTTATAATATAAAACACACATATTATCTGCTTCTCTGCATCTATTTAGCACACTTTGACTAACTTTAATGTAGGCTAACTTTTGTGGTTACTAAAAGGTTGTGTGTAAATGCTTTTGAAACGTACGGTATAAAGAATAGGTCTATACCTTGTGACTTCCTTTGGGGGCATCAGGCTAAATTTTTATGCAAAACTTGGTCAGGGTTCACATTATCACCCATGTAAATTTGCAAATATAAATAAAGAAAGGTGAATGCATCTTTGAGAATAAAGCCAATGCTGTTAAAGTATAACCATAATGCAAAACAGGTGTCAACAGAAAGGTGCCGTTTTACATGGTCATAATGAAACTGAATATGATCTGTAGAGCAATGTTATTTTCATTAAGGACATTCAACGAGCTTAAGTCATATATATGAATGGACTCAGTGACTCATTGGGTCTGCAAATACATTTATAAAAAATATTGAGCAACATGACAGAGACATTAGGCACGGATGCAACTGAACTTTTTTTACTGAAAGTCACTATCACATAATCATATTGGGAATGCTATAGGTGTAAGTTGGTATATAGGCTTCTAAATTGTACTGGTCATTAAAATAAAATGGCAAAAAGGCATTTTTGGCAGTTAAATCCTACAGTATATGTCAGAGAAACTTAAGGGAAAAAATATGTTAACAAATTGAAGCCTTACAATTGTGCAATTTAAAAAAACACATATTTCTTTTGGTTTTATCTTGCATACATGAGTATGAAACCTGAAAGCTATCTACTAGAATGTTTGTGATCTTGTAAAAGAATAAACTTTGGTTTCAAATGTCTATAAAACATATTTTATTATTGCAGAATGTTGCAGTCCTCAATCAAATATGCAAATGCTAACCAAAATAAAAGTACACAGAATATTCAAGACCCATTTGAAAGGGTGCAAGTGTACAGTAAACAACAACATTTATTTGGAAATAATCTGCATGTAAATATGCAGTGCCCCACAAAGAGTGTTTGGACACTTAAATATTTATGTAAAATGTAACATGACTATGAATTATATAACAAAATAACAATAATAATACATAATTTAAAGAAAGACTGCACAAACACATGATTTTTAATTCCCCAAAATAAGTTTGTGGAGGTATTAAATGATATATCAGTACACACAAAATGAATACAAAAATATTGTGACACTTTATGATTGTCCAATGTTAGTGGAACATTTTCATAGTAAATCTAATGAACTACACCAGTGGTTACTCTGATATGACAGCTCTGTGAACCTAATTAGGAAAATACTTTAAACACCCACTTCAAATCTCATTGACACCATATAAAAATGTGATTAATCATTTGTTGTCTAATCGCAGTGACAATATATATATTTAAGTGTGGCTTCCATGTGCTCTAAAATCCCTATTTGAATGAATTAACAATTTACTATATTTATCAATATTGTATTTGATGCTTTCTTAGATAGATTCACCTTGCTTTACGTCCATATCTGCACTCCGTCTTGCTTTGTGAGGAACTTGGTAAATGGTATCATTATATGGCATTGACGACACTTCTCTGATCTCTGCCTCGCTATCTGCTACGTTTCGACCGCAATATCGGACCACAGCATACTCCTCAGTAAGCGAAGAGATGCCTCTAATGTCTTTTGACTTGGTGTTGTTAAAGTTAATGGTGGAATAATGTAGAGTTTCTGGATGATTTATTGTGGGGGCTTCATCTGATAACATAACTTTATTGACATAACAAGGCTCTTCCCCACTGTCCACTGAATCAGCCTAGTGGATGAACAAAGATGGAGAATGATTAGTAGAGAGCTTTTATGAAAAATAAACTTGGAGAGAGTAACTATACGTAAAAGTGTTCTGGCGTACATGAGTTTGACACGTTTGAGAATGAATAGAATGTGTGTTTGATATATTGTAACATACCACATCAGTCTGAATGACTCCAGTTTTATCTCCCCTTTGAGTCCTGCAGCATCTACAGAAATAATCCATAATTAAAAACATAACTGCTTGCACCACATTCATTAGACATTTTTATTATTCAGAGGTTGCTCTTTCATAGCTCAGGAGACTTAAAGGGAAAGGTCACCCAAAAATTAAATTACTCACCCTCATGTCGTTCCAAACCCGTAAGACTTTCTATCATCTCCGGAATCTTTTTGGTGAAATCGGAGACCTTTCTGTCCCTCCATTGGCAGCTATATGTAACTACCACTTTGACGCTTCAAAAAGCTCATAAACAGATCGTAAAACTAATCCATATGAATTGAGCGGTTTAGTTTACATTTTCTGAAGTGACTTGATTGCTTTATATGATGAACAGATTCAATTTGGGCTTTTATTTACATATAAACAACCAAACCTGCTTGACGTGCTAGAACAAACCTCTTGCAGAAGCTCAAAAGTGCTACGTAACACGAGAACATACTCGTGTCAAACATACTGCGTAACATGAAAATGAACCTCATTGGTTTTCACACATCAAGTGAACATGCTTGAGCTTCCGTTGATTCATGTTTATGTGAATAAAAGCCTAAATTAAATCTGTTCATCATATAAAGCAATCAAGTCTCTTCAGAATATTTGGACTAAACCGCTCAATTCATATGTATTAGTTTTACGATCTCTTTATGAACTTTTTGAAGCGTCAAAGTGTCAGTTGCGTAGCTGTCAGATCAAAATGATCTTCATTTGTGTTCCGAAGATGAACCAAAGTATTACGGATTTGGAACGACTGAATTTTCATTTTTGGGTTAACCATCCCTTTAAATGAAATACACTCACCTAAACGATTATTAGGAACACCATACTAATACTGTGTTTGACCCCCTTTCGCCTTCAGAACTGCCTTAATTCTACGTGGCATTGATTCAACAAGGTGCTGAAAGCATTCTTTAGAAATGTTGGCCCATATTGATAGGATAGCATCTTGCAGTTGATGGAGATTTGTGGGATGCACATCCAGGGCACGAAGCTCCCGTTCCACCACATCCCAAAGATGCTCTATTGGGTTGAGATCTGGTGACTGTGGGGGCCATTTTAGTACAGTGAACTCATTGTCATGTTCAAGAAACCAATTTGAAATGATTCGAGCTTTGTGAAATGGTGCATTATCCTGCTGGAAGTAGCCATCAGAGGATGGGTACATGGTGGTCATAAAGGGATGGACATGGTCAGAAACAATGCTCAGGTAGGCCGTGGCATTTAAACGATGCCCAATTGGCACTAAGGGGCCTAAAGTGTGCCAAGAAAACATCCCCCACACCATTACACCACCACCACCAGCCTGCACAGTGGTAACAAGGCATGATGGATCCATGTTCTCATTCTGTTTACGCCAAATTCTGACTCTACCATCTGAATGTCTCAACACAAATCGAGACTCATCAGACCAGGCAACATTTTTCCAGTCTTCAACTGTCCAATTTTGGTGAGCTCATGGGTGGGGTCTTCTGCTGTTGTAGCCCATCCGCCTCAAGGTTGTGCGTGTTGTGGCTTTTACAAATGCTTTGCTGCATACCTCGGTTGTAACGAGTGGTTATTTCAGTCAAAGTTGCTCTTCTATCAGCTTGAATCAGTCGGCCCATTCTCCTCTGACCTCTAGCATCAACAAGGCATTTTCGCCCACAGGACTGCCGCATACTGGATGTTTTTCCCTTTTCACACCATTCTTTGTAAACCCTAGAAATGGTTGTGCGTGAAAATCCCAGTAACTGAGCAGATTGTGAAATACTCAGACCGGCCCGTCTGGCACCAAAAACCATGCCACGCTCAAAATTGCTTAAATCACCTTTCTTTCCCATTCTGACATTCAGTTTGGAGTTCAGGAGATTGTCTTGACCAGGACCACACCCCTAAATGCATTGAAGCAACTGCCATGTGATTGGTTGATTAGATAATTGCATTAATGAGAAATTGAACAGGTGTTCCTAATAATCCTTTAGGTGAGTGTATAATGTTACGTAGAACTTCATTAAGTAACACATTTGGCTCAGATGTTCCTCTTAAAATTCTGTAGATGAAATAAAATTAGAAACACAAGAGGGTTTTTTTTTCTGGGAAATCTCACCCCCTCTTTTGTTTCTAATTTTATTTCATTTATTGCATTGCTGTCTAAAAGAAACAATTGTGATATTAAAGAGATCACATTTGTGTGTTTTTTTTCCTTAGGGGAAAGATCATTTTATCGTGTTTACATCAGGCATCACAAAGTTTACTTACTTGTACAACAGTGTTGTGACCCATAAGATGGCCATAAATGTAGCCCCAGCAACGAATCCAACCAGGACGGCGTAAACGTCAAACTCTATTAAAGTGACAGTTCATGGAAACTTTCTTTATTCCAAAGAGCAACTGTATTGATATCAAACAAATATTTAACACAATGTATCTGAATAATTTCATTCACTAAAAAAAGCAGCAGGCAATAGCTGATTCATTGCCATATCAATGACTGAAATAGATTAAAGTTTAAATTTACGTGAAGCCTCTTGAGAGAAGAGATTCAGTTGTTTTCTTGCAGTGCCATGAGTGTTGCTGCCGACACACTGCAGAGTGGATGTGTGTGAGAGTGACTGATGTAGAGTGATGGAGCTCCTCAAGCCTGTGCTGTTCAATCGCTCTTCACTGATGGACGTGTTTGAAGAGTTACTGACAGGACGTCCAGACAGATGCCACTCCAGTTTAGGAGAGGGATTCCCATCACCCTCACAGAAATAAGATGAGGAAGTGGAGATTTGAGGAGCATCTAATAGAGAGAAAGATCAAGAAAAGTCTGAGCAGGAAAACTGGAACCTTTTCTTAGTAACTTTTCTATTGCAGTTCACATACAATCACTGAAGATGGCTTACATATTACTGACTAATTTTATGGCTTACAGTTCACATTCAGACACTAGCTGAGATTTGCTTTTGTTTGTATTTGTTCCTGGCTCTATAGTAGATTTAACTTGACACTGGAGTACTAATAAAGGTTTTATTTGTTCATTTTAGATGTTTTAGATAATGATATTGCTTTTTACCTGTTCAAATATGGTATTTAATTGCTTTGAATTAAGGCCATATATGCTTGCATGACATGCTATGTTGTGCAAACGGCGACTCAGAATGATGTTGTATTTTGTGTGTCATTGAAACAAGAAGAGATAAGAAAAAAATTGTGAAATTGTGCTTTACATTCATTAGCACTTTAGTTGAAACATATTCTATGCTAGTCGGTGTGACCTTTAATCTTACACCTTTAACCTGACTTGTATACTCTATTTAAAACCTTATAAATTTGTGTTATTCATTGACTTCTGGATAAGTGCAAATAAATAACGATTCACGAACATTAAAAATAATTAACAAACAAAGAAACAAACACCTCAAAACTTGACAGCCCCAGTTCACTGCTGTTGAATGAAAAAAAACAGCCAGGGCATTCTGCTAAATAACTTTTTTTGTGTTTCATAGAAAACATAGTTAATGATGGAATAAAGTTTTATTATTGGTTGAAAGGTTCTCTCTATTCCTTTATTACTCACATTGAATGTCCAGCATCACTGATGACTCATTGTAGCCGTGTTTGTTCTGAGCTTTACAGATGTACCAGCCTCTCTGTGTCGGGTCGGTCCTGTTGAAGGTGAGAGTGTCTCCAGTCTGCAGCTGCTTCAACTCTCTTTCAGTCTTTCTAAACCAGGTGTAGTTCAGCTCTGCTGGATTTGCATGACTTCTGCAGGTCAGAGTCACATAACTGCCCTCCAACACCGAGGCAGACGGACGCACAGACACTGATGTGTTTTTAGGGGGATCTGAGGGGAAACAAATACATTGCCACACAATACAATTTAAAATAATATGATAGACACTGAAGATGGCTTACATATTAATGACTAATTTTATGGCTTACAGTTCACATTCAGACACTAGCTGAGATTTGTTCCTGGCTCTATAGTAGATTTAACTTGACACTGGAGTACTAATAAAGGTTTTATTTATTCATTTTAGATGTTTTAGATTATGATATTGCTACTTACCTGTTCAAAGATGGTATTTATTTGCTTTTGAATTAATGTCATATGCTTGCATGAAATGCTATGTTGTGCAAACGGCGACTCAGAATGATGTTGCATTTTGTGTGTCATTGAAACAAGATGAGATGAGAAGAAAATTGGGAAAGTTGTAGTTTGTGAACTGTTTGTAACCAACCACAAAAAGGTAAATGAGAAGATACACGTGAGCCAAGATAAGACGACTAAACAATAGTTGTGAACGTTGTAGTGCATGAACTGTTTGTAACCAACCACAAAAAGTTAATGAGAAGACAAACAGGAGTGAAGAGAGCAGACGAACACTTCAGTGAAGAAGAGGAAGAGTGCTAGAAGACAACAGCGTAAATAGACAGAGAAAGGACATCCAGGGGATTGAGACTGAGTCACAGAGACTGATACTCCAACAGCAGAAAGAATGGATCATACAAGACATTGATCAATTCATGAAAAATATGGAAGTGGAATTTCCCAAAAAGTAGAATAAAAGTCTGAGGAGTAAAAGGCCTCCTCAGATGCTGCCTGCATTAAGCGTGAAGTATGCCTGATACCCTAACAAGGGGCGTGTTGTGGCAGAAATATTCATTAAACATCTTCACAGTGTAAGAGACATTTCTGATTCAATTGTCTTTTAAAAAGCATTTATTCTTGCAAGAAGGCCCAGTTGTCCACACAGAAGTTACAAAGTACAGTCTGTGAAACAAGTGCGACACCGGGAGTAAGGGCAGAGGAGCCTTTATACTCGCTTCCAAGGTCTTCTGCTTTATAGGCTCTTATCTAAACAAGGAGAGGTTTCTCTGCTAGTGACCTAATACTGCTGAGTTTATTCTTACAAACTCACAAGTTCTAAATTGGACGACCTCTGACCGTAAGGGTCAATAAATAAATAATGATTCACGAACATTAAAAAATTGTAACAAACAAAGAAACAAACACCTCAAATGTCACCTATGTCTAAAGTTATTTTTTTTGTCTTTTTTTAACTTGACAGCCCCAGTTCACTGCTGTTGAATGAAAAAAACAGCCAGTGTTCCATAGAAAACATAGTTAATGATGGAATACAGTTTTATTATTGGTTGAAAGGTTCTCTCTATTCCTTTATTACTCACATTGAATGTCCAGCATCACTGATGACTCATTGTAGCCGTGTTTGTTTTGAGCTTTACAGATGTACCAGCCTCTCTGTGTCGGGTCGGTCCTGTTGAAGGTGAGAGTGTCTCCAGTCTGCAGCTGCTTCAACTCTCTTTCACTCTTTCTAAACCAGGTGTAGTTCAGCTCTGCTGGATTTGCATCACTTCTGCAGGTCAGAGTCACATCACTGCCCTCCAACACCGAGGCAGACGGACGCACAGACACTGATGTGTTTTTAGGGGGATCTGAGAGGAAACAAATACATTGCCACACAATACAATTTAAAATAATATTATTACCAAGTCAAAACTGATACAAAGCATCACTTACACTGAACATGTAATGTGATAGTGTCCTGTGCTGTTTTGTTCTTGTCCTGTAGCTGGTAGGTTATAGTGCAGGTGAAAGTGTGATGACGGTGAGTAGCAGTGAAGTTCAGATCAGAGATGAGGAGCTCCTGTTGTCTGCTGCTCTCACTGAGGGGGATTCTGGGAGTGAAGCTCCATGTGAGAGTTGGTGGAGGAGAGGAGCAGAGAGTCTCAGCAGAGCAGCGCAGACTCACAGAGCTCCCCTCCAACACCTCCTGATCCTGATCCTCATTCAGCTTCACTGTGGGTTTGGGGGGAGACTCTGAAATAAATAATTATAGATGCAGATGTAGACATTTCATTGTGACATACAAGTTTACAATTTGTCATGCAAAATATCTTACCAATCACTTCTATCAGAGCATGTTTTTTATCATAAGTCCATTTCAATCCACCTTTACCCTCAATCCTAAAGTAATATTTACCACTGTAATTTGATCTAACATCATAAAAGATGGTGGTACAGTCCTTCTTATGTAATCTTCCAGTTATATTTCCCTTAATAATGGAGTTTTGGCTGGACATGGAGTTGAAAACTATATCCTGAGGGTTTTTGACCCCATCTTTGAACCACAGCCCTCTAGCATCACTCTCAGTGAGGTCTTTGTCATATGATTCCTGAATATCAAATGTACACTTTATAATCACACAGGATCCACTGAGAGCTTCAATCTTCTCTGGCAGACTGATGCTGAAATCTCTACAGCAAACACCTACAACACACACAACACAAACTGTTAAAGCACACAAAGAAATGTACAAGCACATTTCGATTTCTAGCCATAAACACAAACCCTTTATTGAGTAGGCTTTTCTACTTACAAATAGACCTAATTTACATTTCAGTTAAAATGTAATCATATTGCATTAATAGCAGAGGAGAAAATCAATAAACAGCCTGTGTGGATTGATGACGATGGATGCTTTAGTGACTGAATCAACATCAGAATAATAACCTGGCAAAAAGTCAGAATACTTCATTTTAAATAAAATGCAACATATTTGATGTTCAACTTTCTTTATCTTTACATCTATGAATTTGGTCTTTAGTATACAGCTTGTATTAAAATAAGGTAATCAGATTGTTACTTTGCCACATGTATCACAACAGACCTCTATTTAACAGGGGTGTAAATGTAGTGTAGTGAAAAACGGTGCTAAAGTTAAAGATTCTGTGTATTTTTAATAACTCAAGTAAAAGTCTAAGTACCTAGCCAATAAATAAATAAATAAATACATATTAATAATTGAGTGAAAAAAAGTAAAAGTAAAAAAGTGTAAAAAAAAAAGTAAAAGTAAAAACTTTTTATTAGATTTTCAATTGACTTTTGAAAACAATTAAAGACAGTATAGAGATTTAATTTTTTATTTGATTTTTTTTTTTATGCAAATACTTCATTGGCTGTTTAAAAGAAAACTAAAACTTATGTGAGCATGATTGATTGGCTTGTTAGTGACATCAAAAAATAAAGAATAACACATTTTATTTTTAAATCATTGTGGAAAGATTTAAGTCATGATGACTGTATTTCTTGTAAACGCAGTTGTGTAATCGCAAGTATTCGGACTTAACAGAACCACTATAAATAATCATAAGTACTGTACAGTAGTGCTCCTCAAATACTTTTCAACTATGCAATTAAACCATTTAGACCTATACACAACGGATTAAAATACTCTGATCATATAAAAAACACATTCATTAGCTGTTCACTAGATGAAGAGATTCACATACCTTGTAAGAGAAAGACAAAAACACAGACTTTCTCAGCTACACTCATCTTGCCATTAAAAGAAGGTTAACCCTATAAGCAAAGGCCAAACATACACATTCGTCACAAAAATGATACAAACATAATTTTAGGCAAACAAATCATTTTTCTCATAATCATGAATCATCTGAAGCAAATCATCTGTATTTAAAAAAACTGAAGGAAAAGCAGTTAAACTTTACTTGATGGTGGTCTCTATGGGACTGATTGCACAAAGAACACAAATACTGTTTTATGGTATGATTTCTCAAGCAAAAAAGGTTGTTCTGACATCATTGCTTCATCGTGGCTAGTTGTGAGTGATATTGGAAAGTTGTCACAAAAAGGATATATCTCAGATAAAGTAAATTGTACTATAACACAAATGTATGCTTATAGAAGCAGTTGTGTGTTTCCTACACCTAATTGTTAAATTAGAATAATATGTGTGAATACTGCCCTTAAAATCTTTATTTATTTATTTATTTATTTATTTTATTTTTAGAAAGGTTTATAAATAAAAACTGTACAAAAAGCCCAGACATTCTTAAATGTCCCTGATAATTCTGTCCGGACTGCAGTGTGAATGTAAGAGGGTAAATACGGTGTCTGGGACACTGGTTCACAAAACTGGTTTTGTCGTGGGAACGTGATAATATGTTGTGACCTCGAGATCATTCTGTCGAGGAAACGATATCCTTATGTTGTGGTGCGTGGCCTCGAGATCCTATGAGGGAATGACATCTATTTTGAGTGGCCACGAGTTTAATGTGTAAACAAACCTGCATGACATAGCAACCTGCACTGTAAAAACTAAAGGAGCCTCAAATATCCTGTTGGATACTCAAGGAACTTCAAAATGTAATTTTGGTGCCTCAAAGCTCTTTCTCCTATAGTAGGGTTACTGGAGGAGCATTGACAATCTTTGAGGTTCTTGCTGGAACTTATGGGATCCTTTAAGCACTTTGTATTTAGTTCAGAGGTTCTGGAGTCACCTTTTCATTACCATGAGACCTCAAAGTGCTTTGGGGGAAAATAGAGGAACTTAAATGCGATAAAAGGGTTATTGGAAGATCTTTTAACATTTAAGTGGTTGCTGGAAGATCTCTTATGTTAAAGCCAGCATCTGGAGGAACCCAATGGTTCAGTGAGGCCAGAATTAGATTATTATTCTATTATTATTATTATCCTATTATTATTATTATTATAGGCTACTTAAGTTTGATTCAGTATACATACCCAGGTGAAAAAGACGTACTATTAAATGTATTAAAAATGTACAGGTGTGTTTTTAGTAGACCTACAATACAAATATACTTTAATGCATTTTTAATACATTTAACAGTAGCCTACGTCTTTTTCACTTGGGTAGCTTACATTTATTTAGTATAGGCCAATTTTATTAAGTAATTTAAACCTTAAACAACAACACTAAATAATAATAATATTAAATGAAGAAGAAGAAGCAGGAGGAGAAAAGTATTATTCTGTCACGAAACTGCTGCTATTCCTCTGCTGTCGTCGCTTCAGTGATGCTCGCACTGTTCGCGCGCAACAAAGCTCAGCTGATCGTCATCAGGAAAGTAATGGCTCCTCTCATCAAAGCTTCCGCCGTTCCCTTTCGAACGGTCACTTCGTATTGCGTAGCTATACGCAGTGGGGAAACTCCTTTTCCTCGATTTACTGAAGCTTTTATTTAAAACGCATTTGCAGCTGCACAGCTAGCACATTGAGCGCGGCTCGCTCATAGGCTGTGCTGCAGCAACTGCTTAAACCAATGGCGCGGGCGCCTCAGACAGGCCACCAATGAACAACATTGTACGTCAGAGCTCCCAAAGGGGGCGTGGCCTTAGTCTATATCAGAGCCCCGCATTCGCCATTATAGCAGATTTCACTCCTTCAGCGACAACTGCATGTCTCTGACCGATACTGCAAGCTTCGCCGTAGAACAAGCCCTTCAGCCTGAGCGAGCATTTTCAGCGGACTACGCACTCAAGCCGTTTTCCCCCTGACGCCGTCTCACCTGTGGCTATCCGGCGACGACGACGATCATATCCTTTCTATAATTATGCCTGTTTCATCCTGCGCCACGTGCGGACTCAAGCTGCACGAGGCTGATGGACACGCGAGCTGCATTTCCTGCCTGGGAGCTGCCCACGCGGAAAATGCACTCTCCGCCGGCGGATGTGAGGCCTGCGAAAGCATGCCGATCTCCGTGCTGCGCACCCGGCTAGCTCTCTTACGAGACGGCGATGCCGCGTCACCCGCCCTTCCCTTCCCGGCACTACTTAAGCCGCGGAAGAAGAAGCGCCGCAGCCAAAGGCCCCCCGAGACCATGGAGATAAGCGAAAGCACGCCGGCCGTGTCCCCGCGTGCCTCGCCTTCTCCAGAGACGACGCCCTCACCGGTTTTCTTCGAGGGAGACCTGCGCCCCCCCCCGCCACGTGGCGGGCCTTGTCTCCTTCGGAGGATCGGGCGAACACGACGACAGCCTGTCAATTACTGCGTCTGAGGAGGAATGGCCGGGCTCTCTCGACCCCGCCAAAGCTTCTGAGGCATCAGGCAGTTTTTCAGCGACCAGGACTAACTCCGACGCCGAAATGCTTCGGATCCTGACAAAGGCTGTCACGGACCTCGACCTCGAGTGGGCCTCGCCCGAGGAGCCGCCCCGTAGTCGACTGGATGGCTGGTTTCTCTCGGGGCGCCAACAGGCCCCACGTCACAAACCAGCGCCATTTTTTCCCGAGGTCCACGAGGAGCTGACTAAGGCGTGGCGAGCACCCTACTCAGCACGGGTGGGTTCATCGGTTTCCGCGACACTCCCTTCAGTGGACGGTGCAGCGGAAAAGGGCTATGAGTCTTTGCCGCCCCTCGAGGAGGCTGTGGCAGCTCATTTGTGCCCGAACACGGCGGCTAGCTGGCGAGCTAGAGCTACCCACCCCAACAAGCCGTGTAGAGCTACATCAGCCCTCGCCGGACGCGCATATTCCGCCTCTGGCCAGGCTGCATCAGCTCTACACACCATGGCCGTGCTTCAAGTTTACCAGGCCAAGCTCCTCCAGTCCATGGACGAGACTGGCCCGGATCCGGGAGCCTTCAGCGATCTGAGGAGCGCTACGGACCTAGCCTTGCGTGCTACGAAAGCTACGGCACAGGCCATGGGTAAGAGTATGGCTAGCTTGGTAGTGCTAGAGCGCCACCTTTGGCTGAATCTGACGGAGATCAGGGAGACGGACAAGACACGTTTCCTCGACGCCCCCGTGTCCAGCTCCGGCCTCTTCGGCCCGGCGGTCAAAGGGTTTTCGGAGAGATTCACCGAGGCACAGAAGGCGTCCCAGGCAATGCGACACTTCCTGCCGAAACGCTCTAGCTCGGCGTCCAAGACCAAGCCAGCCTCTTCGCCGCACCCGGTCAGACCGGCAAAGCAGGTATCTCAGCCCCGCCCTGCGGCTGATACCTTCCGCCAGCCGAGACCGACAAAGCGCTACCCGATGCCCCGGCGCCAAGGCCCGCGGCCCAGCGGTGTGAGTGAACCGGTTCCGCCGAAGTCATCCTAGCAAGGATGAAGCGAGAGGGCTCGTGTCTCGCACTAGCCGGACCACCCTCAAAAAGACCCGCTATACTTCCCACAGCTCCCTGTTTAACTCAGGCGGCTGGGGATTTTATTATTGTAAACAGGCCCGCGGCAGTGAGCGCGCCTCTACAAACAAACGCCGTTTTCACGGCGACCCAAATAAAGCAGAAAAAGAGCATGTTTCACAAACACAACCCATGGTTTCACGGTCCCCCTACACTAGGTGGCCCCCTCCATGTTGTAAGAATGACTTCCCCACAAGCAAAAGTTGGTACAGTCACTCAAACACTCGATATGTGCACAAATCACAATGTAAAGGTAGTGAGTCCCCACAGTGTAGGCGACTCATCCCATTCAGTGGTTCAATCCCTAGCCACACGGGTGCAGGCCTGGCAAGCCATCCCCGGTTTGTCGAGTTGGGTCATAAACATTATAAAGCGAGGTTACTCGCTCCAATTCGCTCGCAGACCCCCAAAATTTCAGGCGGTAGTCGAGTCTTCAGTGAGAAGCAGCGTGGGTCACGTGCTTCGCGCCGAAGTACAGAATTTGTTAGCAAAAGGGGCGATAGAATTAATCCCTCCAGCGCAAACATATTCAGGGTTTTACAGCCGTTATTTTCTAATTCCGAAAAAAGACGGCGGTCTCAGACCCATACTAGATTTGAGGCATTTGAACAAAGCTCTCATGAGACGGCCGTTCAAAATGTTGACTATCAAACACATCCTAGCGCAAATTCGCCCGGGAGACTGGTTTGTAACAATGGATCTGAAAGACGCGTACTTTCATATTCAGATAAACCCTCGTCACAGGCCATTTTTGAGATTCGCCTTCGAGGGTCAAGCCTATCAGTACACGGTCCTGCCCTTCGGCCTGTCCCTGGCACCCCGTACATTCACGAAGTGTATGGAGGCAGCGCTCTCTCCCCTGAGACATCAGGGAGTGCGCGTGCTGAATTATCTCGACGACTGGCTGGTGCTAGCACAATCGAGAACAGAGCTGATAGCTCACAGAGATATGATTCTCGGCCATTTGAAATGCCTGGGTCTCACAATCAATGTTGCCAAAAGCAAACTGACACCCAGCCAGACTGTAGTTTTTCTGGGCACAGTTTTAGACTCAGTGGAGATGACAGCGCGGCTCACACGAGAGAGCGCGCTCGCAGTGCAGACGCTAGCAGCCTCGTTCAGAGCGCGAGAGCGCGCGCCCCTGAAAAAATTTCAGAAACTTCTCGGCCTCATGGCAGCAGCATCGCCAGTACTCTGTATGGTATTACTGTGCATGCGCCCGCTGCAACACTGGCTGAAACGCCGTGTGCCAACCTATGCATGGCAGTCCGGCAGCCTGCGCATCATGGTGAATCACGGTTGTATAAGAGCCCTGATTCCCTGGCGAGCTCAGGACTGGTACATCAAGGGTGTGACCATGGGAGTAGTTTCCAGAAGGAAAGTAGTGTTTACAGATGCATCCAACCTAGGTTGGGGTGCTCTGCACGAGGGCAAGCCTGTCTCCGGCCTCTGGTCGAGCACGGAGCAGAGCTTACACATCAACTGTCTGGAAATGAAAGCGGTTGGTTTGGCCCTGAAAGCATTACTAACAAACCTAAAAGGCCACCATGTCCTGGTCCGCACGGACAACATGTCAGTGGTGGCCTATATAAATCGCCAGGGCGGCATCAGGTCAGGCAGCCTGTATGCCCTAGCGAGAGAACTCCTTATATGGGCACAGAGCAATCTGCGCTCTTTGAGAGCAATGCATATCCCGGGCGTTCAGAATCTGGGCGCGGATATGCTCTCACGGGGCAACACTCCCCCAGGCGAGTGGTCCCTAAACCCTCAGACGGTTCGTCTGATATGGAGTGTGTTCGGAGAGGCCGAAATAGACCTTTTTGCCTCGAGATCCAACACTCATTGCAAGATGTTCTTCTCGAAGAGCAGGGATGCGTTGACCCATCGTTGGCCCAATCGCCCCCTATATGCTTTTCCCCCTGTCTCGATGATTCCACAAGTCATAAAGAGGGTCAGGGAGAGCGGGTGCCCAGTCCTGCTGGTGGCCCCTCTCTGGAGATCCAGACCGTGGTTTCCGGAGCTGATTCAGTTATCAGACACAGTCCCTTGGCCTGTTCCGACGAGGAAAGACCTCCTCTCCCAGGCGAAAGGAACGATATGGCATCCGCGTCCCGATTTATGGGCCCTCCATGTGTGGCCCCTAAACGGGTACCCGGGGACCTTCCAAGGAAGGTCCTAAACACTATCTCCGAAGCTAGGGCCCCGTCTACTAGACGCCTATATGCTTTGAAATGGTCAGTGTTTTCCAGCTGGTGCTCGAAAAACTGTCTGGACCCAGAGTCATGTGAGGTAGATACAATATTATCCTTCCTACAGGAGCTGTTGGATGCGGGCCGCTCCCCGTCCACGCTCAAAGTGTATGTGGCAGCTATTGCAGTGCATCATGCCCCGATAGCTGGCCAGTCGATAGGAAGGGATGATTTGGTGGTGCGGTTTTTGAAGGGTGCTAGGAGGATTAACCCCTCCAGGCCCCCTTCTGTGCCCCTATGGGACCTCTCCAGGGTCTTAGGGGCCTTAAAGGGCCCACCATTTGAACCGCTACAGTCGGTTGATTTGAAACCTCTCTCGCTAAAGACTGCTCTCCTGCTGGCACTGGCATCTATCAAGCGAGTAGGGGATCTGCAGGCGCTCTCTGTGAGCCCTTCATGTTTGGAGTTTGGCCCAGGTGACTCTAAGGTCGTCCTCAAACCCAGACATGGTTATGTGCCTAAAGTGCTTTCAACTCCGTTTAAAGCACAGGTCATTACGTTGTTAGCCCTTCCCCCCTCTGCCGAAGATAGGGAGGTGAATCTTCTGTGTCCTGTCAGGGCACTGAGAATTTATCTGGAGCGTTCTGCGTCTTTCAGGCAGTCAGAACAGCTATTTGTCTGCTTTGGTGGCCGATCCAAAGGCGATCCAGTCACCAAGCAAAGGCTGTCTAGATGGATTGTGGATGCTATATCTATGGCTTATACTTCAATGGGTCAGGTCTGCCCCATAGGTATTAAAGCCCATTCGACTAGAGGCATGGCTTCATCGTGGGCTTGGTCATCTGGTTTTCCTATTCAGGATATTTGTGATGCGGCCGGCTGGTCCTCGCCTTCCACATTTATGAAATTCTATAATATGGAAGTTCCTTCTCTGCATGCGAAGGTGCTTTCAGTATGATGAAGACCCGGCAGTGCCCGGTTTTCTCTACAGTGTACTGTGCATAATCATTCACATATATATATAAAACCCGCTTGCTGGTTAATTTCTAATTTACTAAATAGCCCCGACGGTGTCCGGGTTCATTAGTATATTGGGTTGGTATTGATACTGACATATATATTTTATAAGGCCCGACGGTGTCTGGTCTATATATAAAAATATATTTTATAATGGTTCGGACTTGTTGAGCTCAGGGGTCCTGAGTTCAGTGGCAACAAGTTACTGTTGGTGCGGCGTTTTGCATGGCGTCCCCACTGCGTATAGCTACGCAATACGAAGTGACCGTTCGAAAGGGAACTACTCGGTTACTATCGTAACCTCAGTTCCCTGAGATAGGGAACGAGTATTGCGTAGCCGGCCGCACTACAGTAACCTGGTGAGTTGTCGCTTTCAGTCGTGGAACCTGCTATAATGGCGAATTTCGGGGCTCTGATATAGACTAAGGCCACGCCCCCTTTGGGAGCTCTGACGTACAATGTTGTTCATTGGTGGCCTGTCTGAGGCGCCCGCGCCATTGGTTTAAGCAGTTGCTGCAGCACAGCCTATGAGCGAGCCGCGCTCAATGTGCTAGCTGTGCAGCTGCAAATGCGTTTTAAATAAAAGCTTCAGTAAATCGAGGAAAAGGAGTTTCCCCACTGCGTATAGCTACGCAATACTCGTTCCCTATCTCAGGGAACTGAGGTTACGATAGTAACCGAGTAGTTTGTTCGGCTCTCCGTTACAAGTTTTGTAAACTCGCCAAATAAATATAAATACAGAGTCTACTCACTATATATTCAAACACACATATAAACTAAATTTATTATACATTACTACGTTTTTACAGTGTTTACCCCTCAGTTTATTGCACAGTATGAAGGTTTTAGCCGCGATGCTAACTATGTTGATCTAACGTAACGTTAATGAACAAATGGAAATTACTGACTTATTGTCTTAGATTGATTTAGTCATTCAATTCAACATATTCTGTACAACTGTGTCTTCAAATTGCTGATATAGCCTAACTAATTTAGAAAATTCTCTGATTCTTGGCGTTTGTTATGAATAAACAGGTTATAGCTTGCTCTGTTTTTGTTTAGCCTAACTTTACTTACTACAGGTGCCCTCATTCTCTCAAATACCATTTTAAAGCCATTTACTGGTCAATAAATATTATGTTGTGAATAATCAGCTTTGTTCTTTTGTTTCCCCAGAACAACCATTACATTTCTAAAATAATCTGAACATTTCAGTGGCAACATTGAATTACAGTAAGTACCTGCACCACATTCAAGTACTTTATTACTATGAACTTTCTCTGTGTGAAATTGTATTGTATGACTGTGTACTTGTGTTTTTTAATCAGTTATTCTCTGAAAATCTTTTCTCATGCCCTCAAATCTCATTCATGTTACTCAGAAAAATAATATCACAGGTTTGGTTCACAAATAATGCTATGCATTTTTTCTTATATCTTTATCATTTGCATTTGAATATAAGACATTTTAACTCTGAATTATAACTTCAAGTTTAGTCTTTTTCGACAAAAAAAAAAGAAAAAAAAGGAAAAAGCTATTAGGCTTCAGAAGACTTACAACACAACCCATAACACATGAGTTGTGAACTCATTGATTATTTTTAGGATCTTTTCTGGGACATTTTTGGAGCTTAACCATTTTTACATAAATTGTTGCATTGAATTGAACTAGACAAGAGTACATAAGAATGGTTTCATGAATGATTTACACATTTGTTTTCTGCTTGTGTTTCATGCAGTGAAATTGAACGGTGACTGGGGTTGCATTATGCCTGAGATCTGCTTTTGGGTTCCACAGACAGAAAGTCAAACAGGTTTGGAACGTCACAAGGCTGATGAAATTATTTAAATTTCACAAATATCACTTTAATAACCTTACTAACAGTAAATTTTGTACTTTGCAGGGATCTCGGTAAGCTGAAATACAAGTTTGAACAAGAATAAAAATCCTCCTGTAGACCTGAAAATCATTGAAGTGCCTGGACCATCCACCAGAAAAGAGGGAAAACAAACGGAAAACGATGCTGTACCTTTTCACTTTTCTAACTCTTTAAGTACCTCACACCAACTTGGTCCCATAGTGACATTTTTGACCACAAACAAAATTGCTGATCGTGTGGATTCTTATTGAAATGACTGGAATTCACCAGTGAACATTCACAGAACAACAGATCATTTTACTGCACCTTAATACTGTTTCCGGGTCGAAGCCTCTACTTCTACTTCCTCTATCTTGTTTCATGAGAATACTCAACAACCATTTATGAACACTGTTGATTCAAGTCACACATTTAAGCTTTTCAAAAGCCATAGTGTACATTACAGTCTCCAGTCTAACGGCATCCCAGACTTAAACATTTTATGATTCAAAATAGCTGAATAACTAACCATCAGAGATTTCAGTATAGAGATAAAGGTTACAGCACAATGAGTGTATATTAGCACTGTTGTTTGTTTTTGGCATCTGATAGAGCTTTTGGACTTGGAAACAGTGATGTCAGACTAACCATCGGACTGAAACACAAATGTTTTAAAGTTAAGTATGATGGACATTTTTAATTAGTCAAAATGTAATTTTTTTACATTGATTTATTTCGTGGAACATATGTGTTTCCATGCATTTTGTTGAGATGTCTTTTCTTGTTTGTCTATTGTATATACATGGTTGATTATTCATGTTGCTTATGTATTATACTATTTTTTTGTGTATTCATTGATATTAAGCTATAGTTAGCTTTTTTCCCCATGTGCATGGAAGTGTATGTATAAAAATTAATATCAAATATGTAATAAACAATTCTTATTTTGTATTTGGTTCAATTTGTTTATTATAATAGAAGTCAAAGGTAACCATAGTAACAACATGAAATTAAATATTTAAAAAAAAATGAAATTTGGTTCCTGGAGGCACCCAAAGTGGTTCCACACAGTGCCTAATATATAAGAGTTCCTCAGGAAACTTGTGTGGTTCCTCAGAGAACCGGCCCTTTTTAAAGGGTGCCTAGAGGATCTACAGACGGTTCCGCCGGTGTGGCAAAGTGAAGAACCCCAAAAGGTTCCTCCAGGCACCTTTTATTTTTACAGTGTGGGATTATGAGAAATGGATATTTTTAATAATTTAATATTTTGTCAATTAAGAATGACAAAAAAAAGCATAGACAGCAGCATTCAAATGAAGTTTGTTATTATGAAATAATGCTAAAAGAATACGTAAGAACATACAATAATATAGGCCTACAATAACACATTTTATCTATCCCATCCCACATTCAGTCTTTTAAATCCATTCATTGATTGTTTTTTTTTTATTAATATTTATATATTAATTATAATTTCTATTGGTTATATATTTTTTCATTGATATGCATTTGCCTTATTTTTCTCTATATCTTTTCATATCTCTTTACTACCTAAGTAACATTCTGTATATTATGATACTTAAAGTATATGTTTTGTAAATACTGTAAATGATCATGCCAATAAAGATTTTACTTTATGACTGTTTTTTTTTTTTTTTTTTTGCTGAACTTATAGCTACATACAATATCAGGGAAAAGAAGCATGGTTGTATCTCTAACAATGGACAATCATAAGGACAAAAACAGAAAACAAATATCATCATTTGTGTACATCAAAATATGGAATTACACAGAAAAAAAAGAAAAGCACAATAATAAGTTTAAATACTATCTTTGAATAAATCATCATAATGCATTAAAACATTTTTGTTATTTAAAGTTTAATGGATGAAATAAAATAGTTAAATTCAGCCGATAAAGAGGAAAAATAAAGGAGCCATTTTTGCTTGTGAATAAAGAATAAAAAATATATATATTTTTATATATAACTCTGATTGTGTTTGGCTGAAAGAAGTCATATACACCTAGGATGGCTTGAGGGTGAGTAAATTATGGGATCATTTTCATTTTTGGGTGAACTATCCCTTTAAACTAGTGGCCACAAGAAAAATGTCATTCCCTCAACATATGGTCTCTATGGGACTGATTGCACAAAGAACACAAAAGCTGTTTTATGGTATGATTTCTCAAGCAAAAAAGGTTGTTCTGACATCATTGCTTCATCGTGGCTAGTTGTGAGTGATATTGGAAAGTTGTCACAAAAAGGATATATCTCAGATAAAGTAAATTGTACTATAACACAAATGAGTGCTTATAGAAGCAGTTGTGTGTTTCCTACACCTAATTGTTAAATTAGAATAATATGTGTGAATACTGCCCTTAAAATCTTTATTTATTTATTTATTTTATTTTTAGAAAGGTTTATAAATATAAACTCTACAAAAAGCCCAGACAATTAAATGTTCCTGATAATTCTGTCCGGACTGCAGTGTGTATGTAAGAGGGTAAATACGGTGTCTGGGACACTGGTTCACAAAACTGGTTTTGTCGTGGGAACGTGATAATATGTTGTGACCTCGAGATCATTCTGTCGAGGAAACTATATCCTTATGTTGTGGCGCGTGGTCTCGAGATCCTATGAGGGAATGACATCTTTTTTGAGTGGCCACGAGTTTAATGTGTAAACAAACCTGCATGACATAGCAACCTGGGATTATGAGAAATGGATATTTTTAATCATTTAATATTTTGTCAATTAAGAATTACAAAAAAATTAAGCAGACACAGCAGCATTCAAATGAAGTTTGTTATTATCAATTAATGCTATGTAAGAACATACAATAATATAGGCCTATAATAACACATTTTATCTATCCCATCCCACATTCAGTCTTTTAAATCCATTCTTGTTTCTTTTTTATTTAATATTTATATATTAATTATAATATCTATTGGTTGTATATTTTTCATTGATATGCATTTGCCTTATTTTTCTCTATATCTTTTCATATCTCTTTACTACCTAAATAACATTTTGTATATTATGATACTTAAAGTATATGTTTTGTAAATATTGATCGTGCCAATAAAGATGTTACTTTATGGCGTTTTTTTTTTTTTAAGCTACGTACAATATCAGGGAAAAGAAGCATGGTTGTATCTCTTACAATGGAAAATTATAAGGACAAAAACAGAAAAGAAATATCATCGATTTGTGTACATCAATATATGGAATTACACAGAAAAAAAAGAAAAGCACAATAATAAGGTTAAATACTATCTGTGAATAAATCGTCATAATGCATTAAAACATTTTTGTTATATAAAGTCTAATGGATGAAATAAAAGAGTTAAATTCAGCCAGATAAAGAGGAAAAATAAAGGAGTCATTTTTGCTTGTGAATAAAGAATTTTGATAAAGATAAAGAAATTAACAACATATTCAAGGGACATCAGCTTTGGGGTCAGGTCAGAGGTCACTCTTCAGCTGGAACTAGACTTGCATATACAGACATTACCGGAAGCCAGTTATTATACTTGGATATTTATAAATATATATATGGATATTTTTCTTATAAAAACACATTGCTTCACTTCAAAAGGAAGTGTCAAAATCAAAGTTACCATTCAGTTCCATTATAAAGGAATTGGAAGAGCCAAGATATTTTTATATATAACTCTGATTGTGTTTATGAATTTTGCATACAGAATAAAATAATCTGAAACATCAGAATCAACACATATCAACTGATATTAAACTACTTACCAGAAAAGGCTGATAAAAAGTTTGAGAAATCCTCTGAATATTGGTATTAAAGAGAACAAATTCACTGTTGTGAAGCTACTGACTGGAAGCTGCGTGTGTGTGAATATAACACAATGCGGTCATGGTTAACTTATTAAACCTAATGCAAACACATTGAACAGTCTTTCCATGACGGCAAGATTTATGTAGCCTAATGCAAATGATGATATTGGCATAAAATTAGCTTTTCTAAAATATTTTAAAAAGTTCACAAGCAGTATGAGAATACGTTCAACCTGTTGCATTTTTTTTACTTATTTGAAAATGTCTGAATGTCTCATTCAACCTATTTAGCACAATTTGACTTCCTAATGTTTTTTATGCAAGTTTCAGGACGGCAGTCCCGTAGGACCCTAATTTTTGTGTGATTCTTTTTGTTTGTTTGTATGTACTAGCAGTTTATACTATTTTAGAGCGCTTGCTGTTCAATTTGTATTATATATTTTCAGGAATGATTTAGTTATATTTTTATATTTTTAGCAACTGATTGTCCTAACCAACTCCTAACCCTAACACAACTGCAACCCTGAAATAGTCATTTAACCTAATTTGTTTCAATATATGAGGCCCTATATTCTGGTTTTAAATTCAGTTTTGCTAGAAATAACTTATTTTTCAACTCGGAAGCAAGATATTGTATGTGTAGCCTATGTACAAGACTTTTCATTAGCCGAAGTCCGGCGGGATAATTCTCATCTGGTGTGTAATCGATTCTCATCTGTTTGTGCAACAAACTAATGTGTTTATTAGTATGTTAATAAATTAAAATAATACAATAATATATAATAATATGAAAATAATATGAAAAACAAATACCAGTTTACAACGTCAATAACCATAATGAACTGTTTTTGCAAGGCTAAACTGATGCCTGACACAGAAATTCTTGAACACTTAAATGTACAATGGCTGTGCCCGCTCTTATGTTAAAAATAAGGTGGACAGATAATAAAAAATTAATCATTTCCATGGGTGTGGTCTTTGTATCTGTTTGTTTTATGTTTTATTCAGGTTTTCTCTGTTGGAGTAGCCTATTGGCTAGGTGGCATTGTCACGAAAAAAAAAAAAGGGTCCTAGAAATGCGGTCCTTGGCAGTCCTGGAACTGCAGCCTCCAGTATTGCAGGAATTGCAGCATTGAACAAAACGTCCCTTTTTCAGGATAGTGTATTTTAAAGATAATTTTGTAAAATCCAAGAAGATGTAGGCCTACAGATCATCACTGAAAAAAGTTTAAAGCATTTACGTGTTTTTAAAAAAAAGTTTTTCATACTTGTTCAGTGAACCATGTAAGGAATAATGGACGATGGGCCATTGAATTATTAGAAAGTAATGCACACCCGAGGATGAATACATAGATGCCTCATTAGCTGTTGTTTTTATAGGCCGCTATGTAAGCTGTCCGCCATATTGGAACAGTCAAAGCTGGTCCGTGAACATTCGAGAGTAAGTTCTTTGCTAAACTATCACAATGAAGGTGTCAGCTAACACTAACATTAAAAACTTACCATAGTAAAGTTAAAACATTAAAAAGTACCATAGAAAATTATTGTAATATTGAGTTAATACATAAAAGAAAAACAAACCAACACATTCTCACCTGTGAAGGGTTATCCCATTTCTTCTTGAATTTAAATCTCGGCGGTTTTACAACCAGAAGCTGTTAAAACAGTTTATTTTTATACACAAAGGTTGGTTTTATGCGATCAATCTGTTTTGTAGTTCCTGACTCTGTTGTTTCCACTTGCAAATTTCTGTTCATAGGCCTGCAATGCTTTTGGCCGTATTTGTGCGGAAAAAACATGGCAAAAGTGTGAGCATGAAAAAATGAAAGTCAGAAGAATACAGATCATATTTATTTTGCGTTAGCATGAAGCTGCAGCTTCACAATACATGAATTACACTTACGAATAACAGTAAAATGCTGCAAATATTTTTTTTCTTGCACTTGAAAGGCGATTTACTCCTTTACAAATCTTCTCTTGTGCATGCAAATTGAATTTACGCTTGCAATTCTATGTACACTTTCACAAATCTTACCCTGCGCATCGCATGTGATTCTTTATGGCATCATATTACCTTCATAGTTCTCTCTTCTGGTAGTGGATCAGACACCTGCGAGATCAAAGGCGGATATCGCCTCATGCAGGGTATTACTAATAAACTGGATGTACTCATTTCTGTTGCTTTTAAATAAATATTATGAACAAGACACCAAAAGTATGACTACTTGTTATAAATTCCCATAGAGAGATAGCACAGTCAGACAGATTAGGAATATTCACACATAATTTTGTTTGTAGAGTTTTAAAATCAAACATTTTAAAAGAGTACAAGAGTAAAAACAAGTAGCACGGCACAATGATTCATGAGCTCGTCGTCGCCTAATTAGGACCCGAAATAGATAAATACTAAGTCTGCTTTTTAAAAGCATCAAGCATACAGAAATAGCTACTTTAGATTATAAGTCAAATAACTGTATCTACAATACATTGATTGCTAGGCAAAAAAAAAAATGATTGATTAAAAACATTTTAACTTTCCTTCCTGAAAATCAGTGTTTTTTGGTCATAAAATGTACAGTGTTGATCACAGTAACATGCCACTTCTCGTGTGAGCTCAAAAAGGCGATGTGAGTGTATGATATTGATGGCATCACCACAGCTCTTTTCTGACTTGTCAAACTGACAATGTTAAAACTGACCCTGTGTTACAACACTCCCCAGTCTCCCCCATATACATTTTAGGAAGCTCCAACTTTTTGTTGTGACTTCCTTAAAAGTGTGTATTCTTTGTTCTTTATGCAGAACCTGGTCAGAGATCGAATACATTATCACCTTATTAAATTTGCAAAGATAAGTAAACATTAACTATCTTTGAAAACAAAGCCAATGCTGCTATATTATAACCATAATGCAAAACAGGTGTCAACAGAAAGGTGCAGTTTTATTGTATTACATGTGTGAGTTCAGATAGCAGTGGGCTACATGGAAGTAATGAAACTACAGTATGAGATCTATGCCGATAATACTCACATCACTGTGGTCTGTAATGTTATAGGTGGAGGTTGATGGTGTCAGTGCAGAACAGGAAAGAGTTTAGTCATTACTGGTGTTGACTAAAAAGAAAATTTCATAATTTACATTTTTTCAGATTTTTTTATTTTGGAAATCATATCCCGGGTAAATCTGAGACTGTAAAACTTTTCAAAAAAAAATTGCATTTACAAATTGAAGCTTTACAATTATGCAAGGTTTTTTTTTTTTTTTTTTTTTTAATTTATGGTTTTTATCTTGCATAGCCCCTATATGAATGCCCTCTGATATAAATTCTGAATATAAGAATGTTTATGTTGATGAGACTTTCTTGTTCATAAAGACTATTCACGTGAATATGACTACAATAGCAAGAATAAACTTTTGATTTACATCATCTATTATAAAAGTGCTTAATTGTTGCAGAATGTTACAGCATTCAAAACACACAAATGCAAAAACAAAACAAAAATAGACAGAATATTTTAAACAAATTTGAAAGGATCTATCATTAAACAACAAAAAAATGATGTGTGGATAATTTAGCAGAATATATTTGGAAATACACTACACTACACATACAGAGTCTTTGGACAGTATATGTGTATGGTGTGTAATGATTGAATTAGGTAACAAAATAATAAACAAAGTGACATTCATTTTAAAATAGCAGATGATAATATAAATTATATTGGCATGAACCGAAAGAGGAGACAAAAGCATTGTGATACTTTGTGGTTGATGTTAGTGGAACATGTCCATTATGGGGTTTCTCTGATAGGACACCTGAGTGAACTCGAGGAGAAATGATGTCATATATTCAAAAAAGAATCACTATAAATGGCAAAATTTATATATATTGTTATTTAATACAATGACAATCATATTATAAGTCTGTCTTAAGTTTCCAAATACTTCTAAGAAATTATAGTCTGCCTGGACCCAGATTCCTATCCCAAATACATGTTAGAAAGAGCTCATGCCCAAAATGGCTTGATTATCATAGAGACCGTTTGCTCAGGTCTCATTAATATATTGGAATAGTACCACTGGAATGGTATTTAATCAGTTATAGTGTGGGAGTGGCAGCAGGACATCAAGAACCATCCTGTGACAAAGAGTTTGTGACCGTGATTACCAATCGTAAAGACAGATGTATTTCTGAGTATAATCCTTTCACCCGACCCCTTTGGAAATCCCACTTGTACCAACATCAGTGATGTGGGAATGGGAGGTTATTACTTCAATTGTTGTCCTTAATTTACATTTAAAATGAAACCTTGTTTACATGATGAAAGGGAAGGCTGCATGTACTTTGTCACTGCTATGCTGCAATAAACTTCTTTATCAAGATCTTCAATGTTCTCATCCTTTTTCTTACATAATTCTTACATACTGCCATTGTATGTGCAGATGTTGATATCTAAAGCTAGTGAGCTAAAATCCCTAGGAAGATCCCAGTTTGGCGGCTCCAGCAGATGACATGACATTATTGACATAAAAAGGCTCTCCACCATTGTCCAGTGAAACAGCCTAATGGAACAATGAATGATCAGTGGAAAGCTTGTAACAAGAAACTGGTGGAGAGAGTAACTGTATGTAAAAGTGTTTTGATGTATATGAGGTTGATATGTACAAGAATTAACAACATGTGTGTGGTTGATATATTATAACATACCCCATCAGTCCGAGCGAGTCCTGTTTTATCTCCCTTCTGTGTCCTGCAGATCCATCTACAGAAATAATCCATAAATAAAAATATATATAACTACTTGTACGTCATTCATCACAACCCTTACTATCAGTCTGACATCACTCCACGCAATCACATGGTCTATACTCACTTGTAAAGCAGCATTGTAACACATAATATCACCATAACTGCCCCAACAACACCACCAATCAGGAAGGAGTAAATGTTGAACCCTATTAACACAACAAAAGACAGTTAATGAAAACTCTTAATTACAGAGAACAACCGTTCTGATATCAAGCAAATAACCAAACACATCTGAATAACCACTTCAATAACTATTGAATCATTAAATAAAATGCAATGAAATAGCTAGGTGATCCATTGCCATATCAACAATCGAAATAGATTATTTGGATAGGTGATTTATATTTATTTACATGAAGCCTCTTGAGAGAAGAGATTCAGTTGAAGCAGTTTTCTTGCAGTGCCATGAGTGTTGCTGCCGACACACTGCAGAGTGGATGTGTGTGAGAGTGACTGATGTAGAGTGATGGAGCTCCTCAAGCCTGTGCTGTTCAATCGCTCTTCACTGATGGACGTGTTTGAAGAGTTACTGACAGGACGTCCAGACAGATGCCACTCCAGTTCAGGAGAGGGATTCCCATCAACCTCACAGAAATAAGTTAAAGAAAAGTGGAGATTTGAGGAGCATCTAATAGAGAGAAAGATCAAGAAAAGTCTGAGCAGGAAAACTGGAACCTTTTCTTAGTAACTTTCTATAGCAGTTCACATACAATCACTGATTGCTTTTGAATTAATGCCATATATGCTTGCATGAAATGCTATGTTGTGCAAACGGCAACTCAGAATGATGTTGCATTTTGTGTGTCATTGAAACAAGATGAGATGAGAATTTGTGAAATTATGCTTTACATTCATTAGCACTTTAGTTGAAGCATATTAAATGCTAGTCGGTGTGACCTTTTATCTTACACCTTTAACCTTTAACTTAAATGAATGTAAAGCAAATCAGCAAGTAAAACAGACATTCAAATAGTCCTTCCAAACTCATTTGATTTTCCCCCATGTAAGAGAAAAAGAAGCAGAATGTCCAGGCTGCACTTTTTTCAGATAAAAGTGAATAGGAACTGGGGCTGATAAGCTCCAATAAGGAAAAAAATAAGGACTTGTATACTCTATTTAAAGTCTTATAACTCTGCGTTATTCATTGACTTCTGGATAAGTGCAAATTAATAACGATTCACGAACATTAAAAAAAAAAAATTGTAACAAAGAAAAAAAAAAACACCTCAAATGTGACCATATATCTAATGTGAATTTTTTGTCTTTTTTAACTGAACAGACCCAGTTCACTATTGTTGAATGAAAAAAAAAAAAAAAAACAGCCAGGGCATTCTGCTAAATAACTTTTTTTGTGTTCCATAGATGATGGAATACACAATACAATTTACAATAATATGATTATCAAGTCAAAACTGATACAAAGCATCACTTACACTGAACATGTAATGTGATGGTGTCCTGTGCTGTTTTGTTCTTGTCCTGTAGCTCAGTAGCTGGTAGGTTATAGTGCAGGTCAAAGTGACTCTGTGGTGACGGTGAGTAGCAGTGAAGTTCAGATCAGAGATGAGGAGCTCCTGTTGTCTGCTGCTCTCACTGAGGGGGATTCTGGGAGTGAAGCTCCATGTGAGAGTTGGTGGAGGAGAGGAGCAGAGAGTCTCAGCAGAGCAGCGCAGACTCACAGAGCTCCCCTCCAACACCTCCTGATCCTGATTCTCATTCAGCTTCACTGTGGGTTTGGGGGGAGACTCTGAAATACACACAAATACAAGATTAAGTATACTGACAATCATGGCATGACAAATATATTTAAAATATTAATTTTTAACACGTTCATTTAAATAAAAAAGGACTCAAATCACTCACCAAAGACATTTACAGTGGAGGTGTTTAGTTTGTAGCTGTATTTCAGATCACCACTCTCAATCTTGAAGTAATATTTGCCATTATGATTTGAATTAACATTATAAAAGATAGTGGTACAGTTCTTCTCGTGTAGTTTTCCAGTTATATTCCCTTTAAAGTGATTATAATTGGGAACTCTAGAGTTAAACACTTGATGGTCATTCACATTAAATCCATCTTTGAACCACAGCCCTGTAGCATTACTCTCAGTGAGGTATTTGTCATATGTATCCTGAATCTCAAATGTACACTTTATAATCACACAGGATCCACTGAGAGCTTCAATCTTCTCTGGCAGACTGATGCTGAAATCTCTACAGCAAACGCCTAATAACACACAGCACAAACTGTTACAGCACACAAAGAAATGTCCAAGCACATTTCTAGCCATAAACAGAAACCGTTTATTGACTAGGCGTTTCAGTTTACAAATAAACCTCATTTACTTTTCAGTTAAAATGAAAAATGTAGTAATATAGCATTAAAATCAGAGGAGAAAATCAATAAACAGCCTGTGTGGATTGATGACGATAGATGCTTTAGTACTGACTGAATCAACATCAAAATTGTAACATGGCAAAAAGTCAGAATGCTTGATTTATCTGGAAGTTTATATATATTTACAGTAGCACTTTTTAGAATTTAGTGTTTCAGTATACAGCTGGTATTAAAATATTTCTAAAATAATGTCTAACAAAGGTAATCAGATACTTTGTAACTTGTTACATGTAACACTGCTGACAGACCTCTAAGTCAACGTACTTAATTTGGACTCGCTGGCAATTAAATTGACACTAAATTGGCAATTGGACTCGCTACATGAAATGGAGTAATAAGTATTATGTTTGTCTTGTAAACATAATTTAGTAATCATACAATTCGATTTTAACATATAGTATAAATAATAAATATTAATATAATACAGTAATGAAGTACTATTACTTAAATAGGCTACTTAACAACTCTGCAATTAAACCATTTAGACCTATATAAAACAGACTAAAATACACTGATGATATAAAATACACATTCATGATAAATATTTTAGCGGTTCACTTGATCTAACAAATGTCTCATTAAAGACATTGGTGACGATGAAGAAGAGAAGATACACATACCTTGTAATAGGACAAAGACAAAAACACAGACTTTCTCAGCAACACTCATCTTGCCATTAAAAGAAGGTTAAACCTAAGTGGAGGCCAAACATACAGATACACATCACAAAAATGATACATCACAGAAATTATATAAACATACATTCAAAATTGCCATTCTGGAATGATATTATGATAAACCAAAATTCTTCTGCATGGTTTCTAAATCATCTGGTGCAAACCATCTGTTTTATACAGTAGGTTCTGTTAAGCAGTAAGCAGTTAAATCTGGAATCTTAATGGACATTTGGATTCGCACTGACTCTGCGAGGAAGCTAAAACAGTGTAAGGTTATGCTTTCTCAAGAAAGAAAAAGCAGTTGTTCTGAAAGTGACTCAGGTTTGTTTACATGTATGAAACATTTTGAACTTCAAGATACTGTCTCTTAAGTCCATTTAGGGATCTGGTCTGAAGTTTCAATCAATCATAAATTATTGAGAGAATGAAAACACAAGAATAAATTGAGACAAAATTAATCCATTACTTGCTGAATTGTATTGCTTCTTATAAACTCAATTAAGGAATAAATTACTAAGAACAGCTGCTATATCTTGAAGTGTACAGAATAAAATAATCTAAAACAGAATGAGCACACCTAAAAATATTAAAACTAAAAATTAGGTCCTAGGTAGGCTATGGGATATTCAAATACTTACCAGAAAAGGCAGATAAAAGTTGGAGAAACCCTCTGAATATTGATTTATAAAGAGTACAAGTGATCTGCTGTAACTGACTGTATACTGAAGGAGCTGTGCTGTGTGAAGAAAACAAGTAGTTCACTGCTATTGACTTATTATTATCTTTCCATTTTACTCAGCAGTGGCAGAACCCAACAATAACAGCAATCTATCATGCAAAGTATTATTACGCACAATGAACAACAAACATCTAGTTTCCGGTTACGTGTGAAAAAGGCCCCAGAGCCGTTGAAATTTAATTATTATTTATTTTATTGAAATAATATTTCATGAAATATATTTAACGGCTTTGGTCTTTCAATGACACTGACAGCATGATTTGTGTAGGGTCTCGAGTCCAACGTTTCAGTATTTCTGCTTATGGGCTGCGTATGAATTACTCCTTTATAATAGCTCAATAATTTAACATTCAAATATTTTTACTACTTAGACTGAAATGAACGTGTCAGTCACGTCCCCATGATCATGCCACTTTGCACCAGGACCGTTTCATTTGAGCTTACACAGCCAGGGCGGAATTTCACTGACGGACGGATGTGAGTAACAGCGTATTATGTCCCTTGCGCTTTTATTTTTCTTCTCTCGGGTCGTTTGCTAATTCTTCTGGTTCCCTTTTACATGTAATCGATTTGTCATTTATGTTTGTTTAGTTTTTTTTAGCAATTCAATTATATACCATCATTGTCTATGCGAGTGGTTTTCTTAAGTGCGCATTTTCCATCGATGGAGAACTAGCAGGCGATGCTAGCAAGCTAAAGCTAGCTGCTTTTCTGTGACACACAAGGTGATAAAATAATAACTATTATTGTTTACATAACAATATTGTGATTTCTGATTATATAGAGATTTCTTTTGTAACGGTAATGACATTTTCTTTTCAGAAAGACATGTCTATTGCCAACCTATGTTTAGCTAACGTTAGTTGTTTGTGTACTCTGTTGACAGGTTTATTTACATTAATACTGTTTTTTTTACTGTATATACTGAACATTAATGCTTAGTGTCATAAGGTGTTGCATAAGGTAATGCAACACCTTATGAAGATGAAAACATGAAGCCATATAACAAGGGTAGTCCTGCTCCTGCAAACTTCAGTTTCAACTCTACTCCAACACTGTAATTTTACAGTAATCAATTAGGATGCTAATGTGTCTTTGACTAGGGTTAGAGCTAAACTCTGCAGGAGCAGGGTTGGCTTCTCTTGCCATAAATCCATATATTTCAAGTGCCTATTTTATTTTTTACAGGCTCTGTGCTGCAGGACCAGGATGAGGATGTTCGCAGTTTCACACAAGACGGCCTTTGTGGTCGATCACTGCCCGTACATGGCAGAGTCCAGCCGGCAGCTGATTGAATGTGACATGCTGACCAAAAGCCGTTCACAGGGCGTGATTCCTCTGGCTCCAGTCTCAAAATCTCTCTGGACGTGTGCAATTGAGTGCTCCATGGAGTACTGTCGAATCCTGTATGACATTTATCCCACCAAGAAACTGGTAAGTGTATGGAAACTGGCGCTGTTTATAGGTATAGTCGCTATGAATTAGCTGGTTTGTATGGAAAAGAGCTGTGTGAAAATTCTTCAAAAATGCTCTTTTTATGTTTTACGGTGGAATAAAGTAGGATTTAAATTAAGAATTAATTGTGGTTAAGTAAATAATGAGAGAATTACATTCCTGTTTCAGCTATTCCTTTAATGTCTCTCAGGTGAACTACATTGTGAGCGATTCTGAGGTTCACATCTTGAACAGCTGGAAGCAACAAGATCAGAGCACACAGGAGGTAAAACGCACATTTGTCACTCAGCAGGTCCACATCATGCACCCTTCTTGTACCAGAGTAATCTGAGCATTGTGTTGAATTAGTGTTAAGTGTATATCTGTGCTGTTTGTCAGCTGATGGCTGCCTTGGCAGCTGTTGGGCCTCCAAACCCTCGTCAGGATCCTGAATGCTGCAGTGTCCTGCATGGGCTAGTGGCGGCAGTAGAATCACTGTGTAAGATTACAGAATATCAGCATGAGGCTCGTACTGCTCTGATGGACACGGCTGACAGAGTGGCCAATAGGGGGCGCATTATCTGTCTCACCAATGCCAAAAGGTAAGCACTATACCTGTGTATATTAGGAAAATCTGCTAGGGGGTAGAACAATAGTTTTTAAAAAGTGATTTACTATTATTTACAACATGATCTGCATTTTCATGGGTTTAAATAAGTGTTTTTATTTTTTATAAGAGACAATAAAAACAACCTCTCCTTTCCTGGTAAAAGTCAATAAATTATACACAGTAATAATTAGTACTTGCCGGCTAAGAAATAAATACTTGTTACCTTACGATCCATCTGTTTTCACACATCAATGTCCATCACAAAAATAACGTGTACAATACACAGTAGTAGAGGTCCAGCGAGTACATGCATTTCCTGGCCACACTACCGGATGTTTTGAATGTGTCATCGCTTTACGAGAACAGAGAAAATTGACCTGAGCAGCTTCAACATGCTGTCTGTCAGAGGCGATAATGTACGTAACACATATCACATGCGAGTATACATTTGTTCTTTAAAGGAGAAGTTCACTTTTAAAATGAAAATTCTGTCATCATATAATCACCCTCATGTTGTTTCAAACCTGTATGAATTTCTTTCTTCTGCTGAACAGAAAGGAAGATATTTAAAAGAATGTCAGTAACCAGACAGTTTTTGGGTCCCGTTGACTTCCATAGTATATTTTTTTCCTACTATGGAAGTCAATGGGTCTGGTTACTGACATTCTTCTAAATATCTTCCTTTCTGTTCAGCAGAAGAAAGAAATTCATACAGGTTTGAAACAACATGAGGGTGATTATATGATGACAGAATTTTCATTTTTAAAAGTGAACTTCTCCTTTAATCGCTGAAAATGAATCGAATGATTGGAGACGTGAGTGAAATACGTCACACTTCATGCTAAAGAAAATAAATGCCAATCCAATTGAAAAACTTTGCCGGTTAAGTGACCATCGTTTAACGTGTTGATTTAATTACTTATATTATAAACTTGACTGGGGATTTTTATAAAAATGTATTTTGAATACTAGGCTATCTTATCAGTTGTTTAAAAGATTGATAAATTGTTATAAAATTTTCCAATAAAAGATGATAATTTTTTTTTACATGATACATTACACATTTAATTACCCCTTAACAGATCAGATATCAAATAAATGCTGGTATTTTAAACTTTCCATTCATTAAATAAAAAAAGATGTATCTGCATAAATATGTATAATATGTTTATGTATGCATATGGACTTTTGTCATCACTGGAATAAATTACTTTTTAATGTATTTTAAAATAGAAAACTATTATTTTAAAATGTAAAACGTTTCCACAATATCACTGTTTTTACTGCATTTTTCAGAAAATAAATGAACATAAGTGACTTCTTTCTAAAACATTCTGGCCCGGTTTCACAGACAGGGCTTAGACTAAGCCAGGATTAGGCCTTAGTTCAATTAGGACATTTTAGTAACTTTTCTAAAAGTGTCTATGAAATAAAACATTAGTAGTGTGCATCTTGAGACAAAACAATTGCACTGACATATTTTAAGATTTGCCAGTGCTAGTTTCTCTCAGTTGAAACAGCTCAAACATGCAATTTAGTCTGGGACTAGCTTAAGTCTTGTCTGTGAAACCGGGGAAAAAAGTCTTACGACTCCAAACTTTTGAATGATAGGGTGTGTGTGTGTGTTTTTATATATATATATATATATATATATATATATATATATATATATATATATATATATATATATATATATATATATATATATATATATATATATATATATATATATATATATATATATATATATATATATATATATATCTGTCTCTCCCTCTTAGTGACACTCATGTCAGAATGCTAGAGGATTGTGTGCTGGAAACCATTCAAGAGCAGAACAAACTGGCAGCTGGCTCTGACAGGTCAGTTCTGATACCTCTGAGTGCCACTTTAATTCTCACTCAATTAGCAAGCTCGTAATCTTACTGTTATATATATTTTTTTTACTGTGCAGACTGATGCCGATTCAGCAGTGTGAGCTTGTGCTGGTCCACATCTACCCTCAGGGTGATGACACTCTGGTCTCGGATCGGCAAAAGAAAGAGGTAGCATCTCTCTCTGCATTCGTGCTAAATGCAAATTAATTTCCATCGGGATTTTACTTAATGAGATATTTTCTGAGTTCTGAGCCTTGAATAAAATGAACCAGCTCCATAATTGTTTCAGGTTCAGTATTAAAAAGAACTATACTGCAAATTTGTTGTCACTATTGTGTAGTAATGTGTCTTTGTCTTCTCTGTGTGTGCAGCTCTCATCAGTGTTGAGCAGTGAGGTTCACAGTGTGCGAGCTGGACGCTATCTAGCCTGCAAACTGAATGTGCTGGTTCAGCAGCACTTTGATTTGGCCTCAACCACCATCACAAACATCCCAATGAAGGTCAGACTGACTGTCAAACATTCTCCTCTCTGCCTGTCTCTCTCTTTCTCTCTTCATCACTTGTTTGCACTATATCGGTTGCTTACACAGCTGCTGTTTTCATGGTTTATTGTTTGTTTTGCTAGCCTACATTAAATGTCTGTGAGCAGGTCAGTACTTTACAAGAGCTACTATTACTTATCCAGATCAAAACCCCACCCCCTCATCCAGCTCTTGCTAATCTCTGATTATTAATGGGAGCTTCAAAGATACATTTACATATTGGGCTATACTAATTTTAACTTTTTCCTAAGCACAACTAATACATTTGGATAAAACTGTTGTATGTTTACAGTATAAAAAAAACATAAGGCCTATTAAGAAAAGTAGTTTTTAAAATTATATATTAAATATTATTCATTAATTTATTGAATGCATAAAGTCAACATGAAATCAAAATTGACCTTATTTAGTTTCCTGATGCACATTCCTGGTCTTATTATGCACATTATTAAAAAAAGAAAGACATTTTTACACTTTGTTTGAATAATACTCTGCCTTGAAATGATTTTGCATCACTTTTGGCTACTCTTGTAGGTAATGCAGATTTTCTAAAATCTTGTCAGTAGTCAATGTTGTAATTTAATGTTGGTCAGTCTTAAATAAGAGATTTTTTTTTTTTTTTTTAAGAAAAAAAGTGTTTTTATTTGGATACATCAAGAAGCTCTGAAAAATAAGTCAGATTTAACAATTCTGATTCAGATTCTTCAATGGTTCCATTAAGAATTTAGTATTTTAAAGGAAGAAAGTTCTGTTTTTTTTATTGCTGTTATTGCACTCAACTTTCTGTCCCCAAATCATTTTAGATTTGAACAGAAATCTAAGGTACATATAAAATCATTCTTGCAAAAAAGTGTTTACACACACTGTTTTTAATCATTTGAATCAGATTTATGCTTTAACCATTCCGGCTTATTTATAAGAGTTTTTGAAACACTGAACAGAGCCAACTTGTTTGGATCACAATGTTTGATATCCATTTTTTATGATCCAGTCAATTCTTAATGGATAAAATCAGGTCCCACACCCTTTTTGAACAATAAGTTTCACTTTAAAATTCATCACAGCAGGGAAGTTAAATGGGTTGCGAAAGCCATTTCATGTTGACTTTAACAGAATTCTAAAGGAATAATTCCACACATCCATGCTCTCCAAAGAGTGTAGATTAGCACCCAGCTGGATGAACAATTGACCCTCTAGATCCCCTTTCAGCCCCCAGACTTTTTCTCTATCGGGGGTATTTCTCTTTTGCTTTTGCTATCTCTATCTCTCTCTTATTTCTGGGTGATGTATTTTGCCCTGGCTGGGTGTGGCAGGATGTGAAGTGTGTTTTCTTGTACTGGTCGCTTGTGTTTTTAAAAGCTGCAGGTCCCTGCAGAAACACACAGTAGTTTTAAGATGTGTGTTTGAGGCCAGTGACCCCAGGGATGAAACGTCCTGCTCCATGGAGTCCATCCGTCTCTGTTCTCCCAGTCCTTCTCCTTTCTTCTCCTGTTCTTAATGTGTGTAAGCTCTATTTGTTGCTTACAGTCTCTGATCTCCACAGCGTATGAACCAGCTGGGAGACTCCGAGGCATTTGTGGACATCATATCTGTGAGGGCACAGTTATTTTATAATCTGTGCTCTTCAAACATGAAAGCAGCAGTAGATTGTGATGTGTTAGTAGTGTAGAGGCCCAGCTGCTGATCTGTATGTGTATTTGTGTGTGTATGTACATGTGTGAGAAGGAGGAGCAACATGCTAACACTTCAGCAAATTACGACGTTGAGCTTCTGCACCATCGTGATGCACATATGGAATTTATTAAGAGTGGTGAGTAAATCAGTCCTTTGCATCAAAAATCCAACACAGCCTACATTTCACTGCATAAATCATTTGGACATTAGACCACAGCATCTGTTATCAACCTTTATAAAGCATTAAAAAAAGAATGCAAACCCCCCCCCCCAAAAAACAATTATCACATTCAGGGTCAGTTTTGGCCCGTGGAACATAAGCTTATAAAACAATCATACATTATATTTTCAACAATAAACATATTGTATCTGATGATTAACCTCGAATAATTTAAATAACTTAAATATTGAGAAAGTCTTTAAAATTTTAAATTGTATCAAGTAAAAACCTCTTTATCAATGTTTATGAGATATTTTATTTGAAAATATTTATATTATTAGAAGATATATTATTTGAATATAATATATGGGTAATCAATGATTTAATTAAAGGTATAGTTTAAAAATGAAAATTCTGTAAATTCATGAATCCTAAATCTGATATTTGGGAAAGAAAAGGATAAATTTAGCAAGGTTACTCATTTTTGTGTTTATCTCATGTGTAGGTGATTTGCACATGGCCGGCAGCACCAGCAGAGACAGTGGACTGAAGGAAACTGTCACACTCAAATGGTGCACTCCACGCACCAACAGTGTAGGTGAGTGGAACTCTGGGAAATGTTTTCTTCTTTCTACCACATGACAAATTCATGATTTTTCTTTCTTTTTGCAGAACTGCATTACTGCACAGGGGCGTATCGTATTTCTCCAGTGGACGTTAACAGCCGGCCATCTTCCTGCCTCACCAACTTCCTGTTGAACGGTGTGTGTGCACAATCTCTCTGCCCCACCATGCATTTTTTTCTTATTGAATATAGTTTCTCTCATTCATATTTTTGGTAACAGAAGGAGAGAGGCTGGGATATGAAACTGTGGAAGTACATGCTTTATTGTATATTTTCCTTTTGTTTTGGGTCTTCCCAGGCCGATCTGTGCTACTAGAGCAGCCCCGCAAGTCAGGGTCTAAGGTCATCAGTCACATGTTGAGCAGCCATGGAGGAGAAATCTTTCTGCATGTCCTGAACAGCACCCGCTCAACGTTGGAGGACCCGCCCTCCATCAGCGAGGGCTGCGGTGGCCGAGTGACCGACTACCGCATCACTGTAAGCTCAACAAGCACTGTCTTTGACCTACTGACTTGTGCTGCGTTCACATAATGTAGGGATAACCATAATTACGTGTTTCCAACCTGTAAAAAACATGTATGTCTTTGTCAAATTTGTAATTACAACTTGCTTTATAAACTAAGAACTAAAATGGCAGAAGCTTCAAAATTGTCATAGAGAGGTACATTAGTAGTGATGAAGCGTTTTGTGGTTCACAACAGCCACAGATGAATCCAGTTTGCAGGTATGAGTGTTACCAACAAATTTGAGGGAAAAATGTATTAAGTTATTGCGGAATTGATCAATTATATTTCCTGCATGTGGCTGCAGAGTAAATCTTGTTAATATCTCTTTTCAGGACTTCGGTGAGTTTATGCGTGAGAATCGTCTGACTCCATTCCCGGACTCAATGGTAGATGCAGCAGGCAGAGCTCCAGTGGAGAGAGCCAAATCTCAACTAGAACGACACACACGATACTGGCCAATGATCATCTCCCAGACCACCATCTTCAACATGCAGGCGGTGAGGGACAACGACATCTAAATCAGTGGTTCTCAACCAGGGGGACAGTTTTTGCCATGCATATTGTGTGCATGATCTGTGTGTGTGTGTGTGTGTTTTCTTGGGTATTGTGGTCATCTTTGTGTGTATATTCCAGGTGGTACCGTTAGCTAACCTCATAGTGAAGGACACTCTAACAGATGAAGATGTGCTTACCTGTCAGAAGACCGTCTATAATCTTGTTGATATGGAGAGGAAGAGTGACCCTTTGCCCATTTCAACCGTGGGCTCCAGAGGCAAAGGTCCCAAACGGTGAGAATATCAAATCAGGTTTCGATTTGTCTTGTTGTGTGGCTGTTCCAAAACCTAGTGGGCTGCCTTGGTATCTACTACCTATATAGTCAGCTGCCTTCTAAGCATGTTAACTGAAATGGAGATTTTCATTTATTTTAGCAACAATGCTGCCTATATAGACTGCTCACTTGATTTTGACGCAGCATGTGTTTGTGCATAAACTTTCAAAGTTTCAACTTTCACATGTTTACTATGTATGTTGATGCTGATGTTTTATGTATTTAGTGATGAGCAGTATCGGATCATGTGGAATGAGTTGGAGACGTTAGTAAAGACTCATGTGGGCACCAGTGAGCGGCACCAACGTGTGCTGGATTGTATCAGTGCTTGTCGGAGCAAACCACCCGAGGAGGAGGAAAGGAAAAAAAGGGGAAGAAAGAGAGAGGACAAAGAGGACAAAACTGAGAAAAATGGCAAGGACACAGAGGAGAAGGGCTGGACTACAGACTCTGAGAGGTTAGTGTTAATGAACAAGATGCTGACGTTTACATTAACATCTGTCAAACCACAGCTACTTGTAAATTGATGACGGGGGATTTAGCTTTTTTCATTAATCTCCTGATATGTGTGTTTCTGATGTATACTGTATGTCCTTTTTCTCCTCCAGGCTGAAGGGGGTAATGGAGCGAGAGAAGGACGAACAGAGCGAATGTGAAATCATCAAAGATTCACCGGACTCTCCGGAGCCCCTGAACAAGAAACCACGTTTAGCTACAGAGGAGCAGCAGCCTCCAGAGAAATCTAAAGGTTCACTTTTATGTTTTTTTTTTTTTTTGGTAATCAATCCTCTGTGTAGTTTATTTTTATTTTTATTAATAATAATATTAAATTAAAATATAAATATTAAATTTATTATTATTTATTAAATTAATCACAGTGGATTATAGATTTTAAAAATCCTTTTAAGAATTAAATATCATAGTGAACAAGAATGTATGACTTTTGGTGAATCTCAAACTTAAGAATGCATTGTAACTTTCAATTTAAAAGCCATAAACCTAGCTTTACAAGATACTCTTGGGGAATGTGAGATGTTCTGCTACTAGAATACATACTTATGGCGTGTTCACACCAAACGCAAATTAAATTATTTGCGCGAGAAGATTACATACAAAGTCAATGCAAAGACGCGAATAGTCGCGAATGACGCGAATTGGGCGACGCGTTTGCCGCGAAAGCTCGATAATCGCCTCAATCGCGTCTTCCGCGCAAGTTAAAAAATTTCAACTCGAGTGAAAAATTCGCGTGAAGACGGTGAAATTCACAGAGTTGAGTGCGCCTCTGGATGGTGCTGTGAACCCTGAACACCGTTCCTCCGTATTTGGGACTTCCACAACAACTACAGAGCAGAATATCATTTATTTCAGACATGACAGAAAAATTATGGCAGAAAGAAATTGTGTTGTTGTTGATGATGATGACATTCCTTTTCGCGGGATGTTTTTATTCGCGAGTGATGCGAAAAACAAGAAAAAGCGTTCATTACATGCTTTAATGGACCATTGTGTGTGGACCTACATGATGTTTTAAATGATCAATCTTTAATGAAAAAACTAGCGAAGAAAGCACCAGCTACATCAGCACAGTCGAGTTACTTGTACTGCACGTGCACGGCATCAATTTTATGGTCAGAATTAGAAGCTACAAGCCAAGTCAGAAAGATCATCATCCAAAGTGAATGAAAAGGCAAGTCAGAATGTGGCAATATGAGGAACAGCAGCCAATCAGATCTGTGTATGAGTAGAAACAGCTGTCAAAGATGGTCTCTTGTTTTGCAGGTCCTGTGTCTCTACTCACCCTTTGGACCAACAGAATAACTCAAGCCAACTCCAGGAAGCATCAGGAGTTTGCAGGAAGATTGAGTTCAGTGAATAACAAGGCTGAACTTTATCAACATCTGAAAGAAGAAAATGGGTGTGTTGACCTCATTGTTTGTCTCAATGTGTACCCTGTGATCACATTAATCAGTCATTTTGTGTTTACTCGCTGTGTTTTCTTTATTAGGATGGATGTTCATGAGAATGGAAAAACCACCAGATGATGTGTGGAACACGCCTCTTCTCATCTCTGCAGGATCATTGATTTGTTGAGAGGATGTGATGTGACCTTTGGCATGATATCAAATGATGTTTTTGCCAGGATGCTGGTTTTGTGCCCGACAAAGAAGAGCAAGGCAATGTTTAATAAAGGACACACTTTTTATATGCTTTAGTTTGTACAAAGATTCTTAAACAGAATAAAGAAACTTGTAAACAGTGTTAGTCCATGTTTGTATTATGTGTGTGTAGATGTAAATGTACTTTGTTTGATGCAAATTGTCTTCATTCTGGTTCATTTACCTTCCTTCATGGTTTCATGGGTGTTTAGAAGAAACAACTACCTACCTCTGAAAATGTCAAGAGATGGCGAATCAGTCAACAAATGAGAAAAATACACACAACCCTTTATAAACCAAGATTTTAGTTAGCTTTATCAAGATAAGTCCTGTCCTAAATGGCACCCTCAGTCCCAGTGGTCCTCATCCAAGTGGACATTTCTGTGAAATACTGCCAAAAGTTCATTTGGCCACATGGAGGCACTCTTGAGCACCCTTTGGAACTCTAAAATGACATATGGGGCACCTATGGTCTCGTGGAGTTCATAACCTTGTCCCAAATGACACACTTCATTTGCTATTGTTTTCTTGCAGACTCACATTGGCCCCCATGAGCAAGCATGTGTCCCTTAAGTCCACAAAACCGTATGGTGTCACATTTGTCTTTTTAGGTTTCAGAAGGGCGCTCACAGTGCCCTCTTTGTGCACTTCCACCATTCTACCCGGCAGTCAAAGCGACATTACGTCACAAAATCTGGACTTTGATGAAGACCACAAGGATTAAGGGTGCCATTTGGGACAGGGCCATTGACATCCAGCTATGACTCCTCAAGGGCAACACTTTGGACAGGGCCTAAATGGAGTCTAGCCTTAGGTGGCCTGCTCACAAGACAGTGTGAAACAAATTGCAAGTGCAAGAAATGCTACATACTGCCAGTTTGATTTGCTATCTGCTGTGCAAAAAGTCTTATTATTGCCAGAATGCAGTATTTTTGTCTGGGCAAGTAGTAAAAAAAAATTGTTGCAACAAAACAATATATGCTTGGGAACAACTTTGTTTGCAGTTATGTTAACAATACTCTATTTTTGCATGAATGAATACACTTGTGGGATCACCTCTCACCTACTTTGTGTTGGTCAGACAGCCCACTCTTTATAATGTCTTTATGCCGATAGTCAAAAGCCTAGCTCATGAGTCTTTTAAAAAAGGCTCCAAAAGTGTGTTTACTGGATGTGTAAGCCTTAATGCGTTTTGACTCACACTGAAACCGGAATCTAGCCAAGGACGAAGGAAGTTAGTGTCAAGTTTTCTGACTCCAGTGAGTATGAGGCATTGAGTGTTGATAAATGTGATACTAATGCTTGCTGTCACACTCTATGCACACATATCGAGTAGAGGTGAAAGTAATTGTGTGTGTGGGGTTTGGTTCTCGGCGTGCAGTGCTCCTTTTCTCTGTAGAGCTTTCCACCTCTGCACTGAAGAAGCCTGCAGTCATTGGATTTGAGTGAACTCCATCTAACAGGGCAAAATAACTACACCATGACAATCTTTGCATTCACAGTGTCTGCAGCTTAGACTTCTGTTGGGAAGAAGCCAACAGGGAAATCAAGGTGTTTGAACTTAGTCAGGTCTTTAACCAGCTGGACCCCCTCATTAAGCTGAGACTGGGATTGTTCTGATATTTTTAGGACCAGCTTTGTGGACACTTTTTGTAACTGTTGCCAGGCTGAATTTCTACATGGTAAACGTTAAAAAAATTATGTTCCTCAGATTCTTAAAGTCACAATGTATTAGAAGTAGCAGCATATCGTTTCTTCCGTATTGTGACGTACATCTGAGTGAAACAGATTATTGGAAAAGAAAAAAAATGTACAGCTGGGACTTACTTCTATCCATTGGTTAATGAGTGGATGAAGACAGCATACGTTGAGTGATATTTTAATAAATTACCAGGTCAAAAGAAAACTTTTCTCTTGTGATGTATGCCGGATATCTACAATCATTTAGTGTGCTCAAGCCCTGCCCCTTGCTTTCATATTTGCCTCCATCCAATAAACAACCAATGGACAGAACCCCCAACAAAGTCCCCACCCATTTTTTTTTTCTTTTTAATAATCCACTTCACTCAGATATACAATAGGGAAGAAAGGATCTGTCGCTACTTCCGTTACATTGCGGCTATGAAAATTGGTTGCCTGGGACAATGGTCAGTTTTGTGGTTATTATACAAAAATATCTGACTACAGATTACCGTGATTGACCTGCTGTGTAAAAATTTCGCTAATCGCACACATACAAATACCACAAGTTCTAGGTTGTTGACTGCAACCAGAAAAGGACACAATAAACAGCGATGCTCTATTCTAAATTTATTTAGCATTTTACAATGTTACTGCACCTTTTCCACTGATGGCATAAATGGTTTATGCTGCTTGATAAACATGTCACCATAAATCATTTCAATGTGTGTTCCAGGCATTTGACACTTCTCAAGAATGAAGTAGTTTAATTAATATAATTTGTTCAAAATAGAGCTGAATAGAAGTTTGTTGCCCAAAGGGATTTTGGTATTGCATTAAAGGTCAAAACTTGTGATCCAGAGATATCAATCCATGATGCCATTTGATCTAAACTATCAGCTGAGCTGAATGTTGTTTTAGTCACACCTGTGTGTATAGCAGCAGGTGACAGAATACACACTGTTAATTTCTAATGCACACACATCAGTCCCAAACCTCAAGCCTGTTACAATTGCACAGATATTTATACGGGCATTTAGCACAGTCCATGTTACACCTTAATACAACCCGTTGAGTATTATACCTGTATTAAGTGCCATAGGTGGATCCTCAGGCCTCTCACACAAGCTTAAAACTGAACGTCAGTGCATGCAGCCTAACAATGCTAAAAATAAAAACATTGTTTATTTTAGCTGTTAAGAGAGTGTTGTGCAATTTTTTTTTCATCCATGTTAAAAATAGTCATCTTTGCTACTTATTGATATGTTGCTATATGTTATTTACACTTTTTTTAAGAAAGGCATGCGTCTCAAACATTCCCCTCGTCACACAGAGATGACTTAGTTCTTAAAGTCATGCAGCATTCAGACAACCGAATGCTCTTTTGTAGATCATCTGAGCACCAGTTCTGTGTGAAATCAACACACAACTACTCCAAAAATAAAATATCCAAATGTAGAAGCAGATGGATTTTGTTTTGAACGTATAGATACCTTAACATGATGTGCAAGGCTTTAAACCAAACCTGCCTTTTTTACGAAGAGATACAACGATTTAGTCATCCATGAAGATCATGTTAAAATGTTAACTTTTGCCAAAAGTGTTTTTTTTTTTGGAAGAAACAAAAATACAAATAAAATCAGTTCAGTTAGTTTACAAAAATATCCAAACAAATCCAGGAGCAACTGCAGCAAATCTAAATGAGCAATTCCTTATCCACACTATCGAGCTCTTTGCTTATGTCCACAATAAATGTAAAAATAAATGTAGTCATTCTGCATCTCTGTGAATGTGTGTTTAAGGGTAGCAGGTGCTACTACAGTTAAAGCATTCACAAAAAAAAAATGTCATCAAAAAAAATATTTTGGAGCTGCATCCCTTTGCTCAATTACAAATCTCTACATTCATGACTTCCAGAACACTTTGGTTTAATCTGAAATAAAATATAGTTCTGAAACTAGTAAAACACAGTTTAGTTTAAAATATATGCAACTAGTGTGATCTTTGCTAGTATGTGGATAGCAATTTAGTGAGATCAGCTAAATAAAAAAATAACTTGCAGAAATAAACAAAATAAAATGCATTCATTGGCCAAAAAGGTTCACTGGCAGAAGACAATGATCTAGACCAGTCATTAGAATGACTTGTGCGTAACTACATTGTTCTGTACTTGCATTATTTAAAAGGCTACTTTTTTAAACTAAGCAGTTCAGCACAAAATCAGGTTTCTTCATTTTAAAAGGTAACAAAGTTCACCTGTCACAAGCTGCTTTCATGCAAAAACACCTCTCTTCCTCACTTTCACACTATTTTAAAATATCGCATGCACCTGTTTTCCTGATTAGTGCGATCAAACGCAGAAAATTATTCTTCAGCTTGTAAGATTTCGGTAAAATTCCACAGCAGATGTTCTGGCCAATAAAGTGCAAACTAAGGCAAAACCCCACCCCTTTCTATGAGCTTTCATCACGACTATGAGCCATAAAACATAAACTGCATAATTTATCATCCTCAACGATCTCTTTGCATCTCCCTAAAATTCCGTCTGCTTGCATATCACATTGAGTGTGAGGTTTACCTGGAGATTCAGAAACATTCTAGAAATGAAAGACATCATGATGCTGCATTTTCTAACTTGTACCAAAAGGTCAATGGATTGAACTTAGGCTGAGGCAGCATGTATTCTGTCTCTTTTTCTGTACGAGTTTAGTAGTTGCCTTGTTCAATACATGTTCAAAGCCTTACTGTGTTTTGGATCCAGTGAAAGTGAGCATACATTCAGCTGGAGTTGTCTTTATAGGATTTGGAGAAAGCACTGATTGGGTTGGATTAGTCAAACAGCCATCAAGAGGAAGGAATCTTCACCGTGAACAAGCTCACTGCATATTTTCTGTAGAGTGAACAACAGACACCTCTATATTTCCAAGGAGTGTGATCTCGCCGAAGACTCTGAATCATGGTCTCGGAGTGATGTGGAGTCATTTGGGAAATTGACTGCATTTAGATGTTGATGCCGGTGCAAAATCAGACATAGATGCCTTCAGGGTTAAAGGTTGTGTTCAGGGGGCTCTGCAGAACTCGTAGGTCAGCGGGAAGTTGTCGGGCTGATCCAAGCCGCTTCAGAGATCCAGACTGATTTTCTGACTCTACAGAGACAAAACAAAGAGAGGTTACATTTGATTTACATAAATCAAGAAAAGAACAGAGTATTTATGTGTTTGTACCTGTGTTAGCTTCCTCCTCACCAGGGTCTGCTGGTAGAACTGTTACTTTGGTGCCAGTCTGTTGAATAAACTGTTGAAGGTTTACCTGCCTTAGCTCCTTAGTTAACTGTTCCAGCTCCTGCTCTCTCTCCTAAATCAAACAATTAAAAGTTAAGGAATCTAACATCTAAAATAGACAATCAAATCAAATGTTTTCTCTTATACCGTACCATGTTCACACTTTTAAAAAAAAGAGGGAGGCCAAAAGAGTGTGCTCCAAAAGACATCCATCTCATTTGTTAACAAGATAGTCTAGAGAGAATTTAGTGCTCTAAATACAAGTGTATCTGTGTTATGTAACATTACATTTGGATGCAAACCGTACTGGAACATATTCTACTCCTTCACTTCATCTGTAAGCTCTGGCAAAGATCTTTTACATAACATCTGTGACCACTGCCCTCCACCCCCACCCGGGTCCCTAACATTCTGCAAAGCCGATTAGTCGCATTGTTGGAACTTAAGGCCAAAGAGTCTAAAACAAAGCAGCTGTAGCTCACTGCTTCTACTGCATGAAACAAAGTACTGGTCATGACTGTTTTGCTATTCATTAGTATTTTGCCTCAGAGGAAGTTGTCACATTTGGTACGAGTACTTTGGATTAACTACCAAAACTTTATACGCACAGAACGGCACTTGAGATCATCTGCCACTGATGCACTGCAAGAAATGCAAAGACTGCGAACTGCTCACCAAGGAGACAAGCAGCTATGATAAAGGTGTCCTATCCTGCTCCTGGAGGGCCAATGACCTGCAGAGTTTAGCTCCAACCTACCCCAACACACTTGCCTGAAAGTTTCTAGTGATCCTGAAGACCTTGATTAACTGGTTAGGATTTGAGCTAAACTCTTCAGGATAGTGGTCCTCCAGGAGTAGGTCTGGGCACCCCTGAGATATGACCATCTTTAAGAGAGAAATCCATAATTTCATCTTTGCATGCTCCCCAATTCATTAAAAGCAATTCACTTCTGCGATTTAGGAAAAATGTATTTCATACCAACTGCGAACCATACCTGCATACATTGTATTTGGTTTTCTGTTGTGGACCTGAGTTTGGACACTTTCACACCAACCAAATTAACCTTGCTGATGACAAATGGACACCCCAAAAAGCTCTAGTATGAGGGCAACCTCAGTCAAAACCTTGGTCAGAAAGTCAGCAATGTTAGTGTAAGTGAATTGTTATATTCCTTTAGGTGATCTCACCTGTAGCCTAATGTTTGACTGCCCAAGCGAGAGCTCCACAGCTCTGCAGTTGCTCTCCAGTCTTGCAGCCTGCTGCACCTGCATGTCCAGCTCGGCACGGGCCTTGTCCAGTCGCGACTGTACCTCCATTTCGTCTGCTATTCGCGTTTCCATCAGCTCTTGTTGTAGGCGCTCTGCCTCCAGCCCTGCCTCCATGCACTGAATGCGAGCCAGGTACTCTCCCAGCTGCTCCTCGCACTCTTGTACACGGCTACGCAGTTCCTGCAGCTGCGCACGCAGTTGCCTCTCGTTGTCCTGCTCAATCTGCAGCTCATTCTCCCAGAATTCATGCTCCTTCATCTCCGCCTCATTCCTGCGGACCTGCTGTTCTAGTTCAACCAGCTCCTCTTCTTCTTCCTCCGTCAATTGCTGCTGCAACTCAGTCTCACAGCGTTGCAGTTTCTGCTCTAGGACGCGCAGTTTATCTTTCTGCAACTGCACCAGAAGGGAAAGCTCCTGCGTAGGTGCCGGTGTGCTGCTGCGGATTGTGTTCACCGTTCTTTGCTTGGTCTCACCCTCACGACTCTTCCCGAAGATGTCACGCAACCCCTTGGCACCACCTGTGAAAGTGAGGGACTTGCGTTTTGGTTCACGGCGTTTGAGGGAACGATCGTTGGCTGTGGGCCGGAGCTTTGCCATGGGAGGGAGACTTTGGCGATATAGGCTGCGCTCAGGGGCTCTCGCAGAGGTGTCCGAGGTGGGGCGCTCGCTCAGAGAAGGGCCTGTACGTTGAAGCACCAACTGGACATCACTAGCGTACTGACCCCACTTATTTAGAGAAACCACAGGATTCTCATGGGGTGCCAGGTGCCTCTCTGTCTCACGCCATTTTTCAATCAGCGTATAGCGACCAGTCCGCCCTGCAATACAAAACTTTTACATTATCAATGATTTTTAGAATACTTATTAAAACATCTGTCATTTGCTCTGTACTGCCAACTGTAACTATTTTCAGTTCAAGATGAAGTGCATAATTTCTGCACCAGTAGCATCACCACTATGAATTGCAAAAATAATGATTGTATTCAAACAAGTTTCCCAAATTTCCACTATTAGCCATTTGTTGAGCCTGTGTTGCAGGGCTAGGCTTAATGAGGATGTTCAAACAAACTCAGCATTGTTAGTTAGCAGAGCCACAGCCTTTACACTCTGGGGAAATCAGCCTATGAATGGCTTACATATAGTTGTATATCAAGCTGGGAAAGAAGAAGGTATTTTAACATACAAAAAACTGCACACTTTAACTTTCATCAAACTGTGTATGGCTAAACAGAGAAGCTCTAAAGCTCTAAAAACATGGTGACACAAAGATGTAACTTCCAAAGGAAATTCATCCGACATTCACTAAAGACCAGGCATCACAGTGGAACAGAGATTGCACTTATTCATGAAATAATGGAATAAGACACAGTCTCCATTTTTTCCAGTTTAGGGTGATAGGGTCGAGCTCTGAGACTAGAAGGGACAATACTGCATTTCACTCCTTCAATCTATGATCTCAATGAGGGCTTGTTGTCAAGGAGACAACCATAGTGTGTGTTATGTTGTGTCCTGAGGAAAGGAGGAACAAAAGGAGCATGGAAGGGAACATACAAAACATGGAAAAGAAGTTGTGATGATCTGGTATGTGACGCCCCCGTATCTAGACGATGGGTGATTCCATGAGTGGTTTCACCTGGATGCCCTATCTTTCTGCCCTTCAAAAGGAGCCCTTTTGTTTGTTTACATTGCTGGTCTCTTCTGTTGCGACATTTGGAGCCACACCACACCACACTACACTACACTACACTACACTACATTACATTACAATAAATTACATTTCATGCCATTTCATGCCTACATCGTACTTTACATTACCTGACTGATGTCATATTTGCACTCATTTGTTTTAGTTTCTGTTCCTTTCTGTTAATAAACCTTGCGTTAAATCTAACGACAGAGTGTGTCCCTTCCTTTGTTGCGGCCTTCCGGAGCCACAGGTCGTAACAAATGGGGGCTCGTCTCTTTGGGTATTTGTTCGTTCTTTTAAAAATGGTGCCATTGTGGTACATTTACAAGTTATTCACAATCAGATTTAGTGTCTCACCTATTGCTTGGGCCAAAGCGATCACAACCTCTTGACATGTGGTGACCTCGGTGACACCACAGACGATGCGCTGCACTCCATCCACCCACACCTTCAGCTCCATGCCTCTCATCTGGATGATGTCATTCCTCACTTCTGTAGACACCCGTTACAAGCTCTCTGGTCTGCATGCTGCACTTATCACTGCCTGTGAGACGAAATAAATGTTTGTGGTAATTCCACTTATTTAAGAATTTATTCAACTATAAATACTCCCACTCTGTCATTGGAACCATCTTCAATAACAGTGACATTTGGTTCTTTAATATACCGTGTCAAGCTCTCATCTGTAATTATCCTTAAATCAAGCTTGCACATCAATTTTCTCTTACTATATTGTGGTTTGGCCTTTTTTGGATAGCATCCTGTTGTTTTCTTAAGGATTGTTACACTAGAGAGGTCTACACTGTAAGAGCCAGTTACGGTGTGTGGCTAATTGATGGACATGTCGTTTTTATTTTTGATTCACTGCAATGCTACTCCAATTTATTTTGCCCGTCTGACTTCAGTAAATTTAATTTTCATTGATTACTGATAAGAGTAAAGAGATCATTTGTATCAATTTAATTATACACATCAATATTGTTCACAGTTAAAATTGATAGTTAAAAAAAACAACAAAAAAAAAACTTTCAACTGTCCCCAATGTAGAACACTCATAACTAGGTAATTTGAGTTTAAGACTACTGCATTAAAAGATAAATTAAAACAAAGCATATTTTAACACAAACACCATATATAATATAGAGTATGCTTAAACCTTCCTGATTCAGATTTGTTCCTTTTTCTTTTTGTTTACTGCAAATCATTGGTAAGGAAAGCATACTCTAAACTGATGCATTTCCTCTTCTGTGGCAGTAGCACTGAGTGATGAGAGTGATTTATTTAGCTGTGAACCGCTCAAGCTGAAGAACTGGTCCAAACAGGCCTGTGTGAACACTATAGATGGTGCCTACTCCCATGAGACACACTCATAAAGGATAAGTGAGATGAGCTGTATACCCTTGACAGGTAATACGTCTTTCAGTGTGTGTGTTGCGAAGAGAGAAAGTCCTCTGTTTGTCTCTCATTCTGTCTGTCTCTGAGAGTGTTTGGTCTGCTGAAATCTGAAGTGGTCTCTGCTGAAGTGCAGTGGGCAAAATCTTGATATGCCATCTCACACCCAGCTGATATCTATGATGGATACCCATGCCTGCATAGTGTGATCAGTATGTCATCACTACAGAAATACAGTTGCAGCAAACCCTAACCCCAAGTATTAAATTCCGGCATGTAAATAGTCCCTATTTTTTTATTAAATGGAGGCAGATCTGAACGTGGGCTTGCAGTCGATTGTAAGTTTCAGAGAATTGAATGATTAGTGAAGTCCTGCATACGTCACCACAGAGAAGTCTGTCGTTTCACTGAAAGATCAAGTTATGACAATTCCCCCTTCGCCTGGAGTTTGATTGACAGGCGATCTGACCAATCATAATGCAGAATCTGCCATTTTGTCCCACAAACAAACCAGACAGAAGAGTTAGTAGATAAATGTCTGTGGGCATGAATATTGCGGAGTATTGACGTCTTTCCTCGGTTGAAACAACATACCTTCTAATGTTCATTCATGTTTATTTTGTGCTATAGCTAGTAGGAAGAGATGACTGGTTCATGTGCTTCAGCGATCTGTAACGACACATTAAAGAGCCACAAAATGGTATTTATTGTTTGCATTTAAATTTGATTAAACATTACCTGCTCAAAAAATTAAGGATATGCATAGATGAATCGTTCACAATAAGATGAATAGCTGAATTTAAAAAGTAGCAACAACAACAACAAAATAAATCCAAATTCAATGAGGGATTCAAGGAATAATATCATAGAGACTTAGAGGGTAGGGCTCTTTTGACTTGGCTCAGTAAGCAACCACCTATAGCAACCACAAGGAACACCCTAGCAACCACCCTAAAATGCACTTAAAAGAACTTAAAACTTCTTAGCAACCACCCACAACATCTTAGCTTTTGCATGGGCAAGCACTACTCACATCTAGTCTCATCTAGTTTTAATTCTGTTCTGGTGTGCGTTTTGATACTCTGACATAATATCTTAATCAGTCTCTCATGGGTAGGGACATCGGGCCAAGAAGGTACATAACGTAATCATTCACTTCTGCTTCAGAAATCTCTCATGAGCTTGTTAATACAAAGTTCAGTCCCACCAGTTTATCAAAGCTGCATACAGTTATGTGGTGTTGTTTCCATGCATGTTTTAACCACTGTGTTAAAGCCCTACCCCCAACAGTATTATGTGTCAGCTGCCGAAATTGTGTTTAACTGTATAGACATGAGTGATACAGGCATCTGCGCCAGACTAGCTTCGGCTTCATGACCTGGGGCTAAATTTAACAAACTCAAGGATTTGGTGGGGCCTTCACTGTAAGGTGCAGCCAAGACAGCCGCTAAAGGAGACGTAATGCATCTAAACTCACATTCCAGTCGACTCGCATGTCTGACGTCCATAAACACAGATCAGTACAGCACATATGGCTAGATCCAACAGTAACCCATTGGGTGTAACGGTCCCAGCATGCTGCATTCTCGCATGCTCTGTCAGGTCAATGTTGTTCATCCATTCTCGCTTTACTAATTCTGTTGAACATACAGTAAGTCAAATGTTTACAAAACTAGTCAGGGTAGCGGTTAAGCGGTCACAAATGAAAACAAAGCTGTGAGGGCTGGCAGTACAGTCCTTTTAATATGCTTTTCTGTTGTATAATTTGGTGTCAGTCCTTTAATCAGCAAAACATTCAAAATGTTTTTTTTCTAAAAGATGTCATTGGAGATGAAAGCTTGTTCCGCTCTCTAGTATTTCAGTTGCTGTGATTCTTGGAGTTTTATAGACAGCACATGAACACCTTCTCAGGGCCGGTGTGTTTTCTAACAAGGGTCCAGGCAAACACAAAGGTCTGCTGGAGAGACGCCCACCCCTGCAGGCCTCACAGCATGACTGGACACAAACAATCCATCTCCATGGTGATGCTTTTGCAGTTTTGTGAATCTCTCACATGGCCGGCTGTGACCGGCCTGGGAACTAACAAACAGCAGCAATTAAGGAACAATCTCTTTATTTTAACTTTTGTCCCGTGTCCCACTGTATAACTTTGTCCTGTCAGGGGTTCACAGCTGAACAACGCACTAATGAGTCACGAACTGACACTGAATTTAAACCATTGAAAATAAAATTGTTTGTCAGTACAGCCTATGTTAAGGATTAGAAGAAACCTTGAGTAAGATTCATTAACTCAAAGTAACTTTAGTCTGAGGTGAATACATACAAGTGGCTCTTTCACAAACAATGTGGGGGAAGGGGTGTTGGACATGTATATACCTCGCATGCCATTCAACACAAAGTTTAATTAGTGATATTTAAACAAAATTAAAATTCTGCTTTTAGGCAAGAGAGTTCAATCTTGTTTCAACTCTCCTTTGTCATTCATTGGTAAAAAATATGAGAACTATCTCATAGCAGGAAAACTCTGAGAGATTGAGAGATTTTCAAATGTTTTGAGAGTCACTGAACTTTGCCATTGCATGGGCAATTGACAAACAATATGTCAAAATTAGATTTTTATATTTCTGAATGCTTGCCTATAAATAAATAAAACCCTGTTGACCCTGTTTGGGTCAAAACTCATGTTTGGATCAAATATGGACAAACCCAACCATTGGGTTTAAACATTTAATTTTAAAATTTAAACCAATGGTTGTGTTTGTCCATATTTGACCCAAACATGGGTTGAAACAACCCAGCATTTTTTAGCGCACCATAATGCCAGGGTGTTGTAGTTGTCAATGCACTACTATATGGTTGCGAAGGCATTTGGAGTGGTTTTTCATGTGTTTTTATGCAGTTTCTAGAGTGTTCCCTTTTAGTCCACCTTTAAGTCTGTATGATGTTCTGACCCCTAGGTATGACTGAAGTCCTTCCCAAATGCAAATCTGTGATAATTTATCTTTAAATCTTACACCAGTCTGATCACTAGCACACATCTCCTCAACACAATCTGAGGTGTTACTTGTAGCACAAATTTTTAGGACAAATGCTGATGTTTAATACCAAGATCAAATTATAATTCAGTTTTGATGTAAATACTACCCTATGCATACAGCCAAAAGCCTAACCTTTGCAGTATACTCCATTTGATAGCATGCATGAACGCCAGCGCTCGACACGTGCACACTAGAAGATTTCATCCATCGCTATTTCTCTTTAGAAGTGGCATATAAAAATGACACATAAAATGTCTTTGTTTAAACTTGCGGGTGTCTATTGTTGTTGTCGTCTAGTTTGTTGCTGCCCAATCTCATCTGTTTTCTTTTTTTTGACTGTGAAACAACAGCCGTGGCAGTGTTGCCACTTTTCGGACAAACGAGTGCAAGAAATAAAGGCTGCCAAAATATGCGCGTATCAGCGGCTAATAGCATACAATACTTGCTTACTATGCTGTTGATTTGCATCACATGCACTGCATACCCTATAGCTTACGCTAAAAAGCCAAAGTATACTTTTGACTTTAAGGTTAAGGGTTTGGAAAAACAACTAACTCTCTAATAACGACAGCGATGCATTAGCAAGCCCCACTAATTAGTAGTAAAAATAAATACTGGTAAATGAATGCAAAGTGCCATTAACAAAACAAAGAAACCAGAGAACAAAAGGCGATTTTCTGTTTCTCTGTCATTGTTTTTCTCTTGCACAACAGATAAATCCCTTCATTTCCTTGAGTTGGTCAGTATGGGTTCAGAAGAGGGAAGTGAACTGTCTGTGACCTGTGACACACTCGTATTAGAAACCAGGGATATTTTAATTACCAAGAGTTCCTGAGACCAGAACAAACATTTTTGCCACACATATTTAACAAAAAACATGTATAACTTCAAAAGGATGCTCCAATTTTGTGGAAATCTGTGGGTGCAGGTCTTCCTAACTCATCGAAAGAGTAGAACAGTCTTCTGCAGCCTACTCAAGATCCTTATCTGCATCGCCATGCATTTATTCATGATATTACATGTACATCTCTCAGCACAGTTCCATCTCACTACCTCTGTAATGTTACTCCGCCTTCTGCTTTCCTCAGCTTTCCTTCGCTTCTTCTCTCTTCCTCTGGTAGGATGTGCGCTGGAGTTATTTAGCACTCTCGTGTACAACAATCCACGATCAGCAGATCTGATCAGTGGGTGTTTAATGAGCCAGCTGTTGTCATACAAGACTGTGTATAATAAGAGGGAGAGGGATGTGTAATTGGTTGTGAGTGAGTCAGTTCTATGAATGAGGCATGTGTAAACAGATCTACGAGTGAGTGAGGCAGAGGAAGGTGGTGTCCGGAAGCTGAAAAATGCACATACAAATCCAATGTTTGCATAATATCCTGTGTCTACTAAGATGACTCCATCTGGTCTATTTTTGATGGGTCTTGCGCTGCCTGCTGCATCTGAAGGAGTGGTACATTAGTTCATACCAAAAAAAAAGTCAACTTATTATTAAAATGATTAAAACATAGACATTAAATATTCACGTGGTTATCTATAAAGCTCATTTGAATTTGTTAAAGATCATCAGACGTGACATTATGGTGCATTGGGATTGTGGTCCCTTTTTCCCTAACAGACAACTGTTTTAATAGGAAGGCATCCACAATTGGTTTCGCACAAGTTTGGCAGGTGAATTTATCATACTTTTAGTAAATTTTAACAAGAGTGGACATGTAGAAAACTTGAACAGAAATTCAAACCTGCTGAAAAGTGCATTACCTTAATCACAAAGGCAACAGTTTGGCCTCTACTGCATATTCTTGTGCAAGTTCTGATAGTCGGTTTATGTAATCAAGCCACCTTAAAGTCCGCGTGAACCGGAAGTTGCAAACGACTTTTCTCCAGTGTTGTGACGTATTTCCCAGTGAAACGGAATATTGAACAGAGGACAGGGTTTTACTTTAGCGCTCCTCCTCTCCATCTCTGCTCATAACAGACTAACGGTTTGAGGGGAGTGGTTAAGCGTTGCCCAACCCAAGCCGTCAAACCTACATCATCAGAGAAGGAACGCCATTCCAGACTGGAAGTAACTTTTCAGACTTTGATTAAAGAATACGACGGCAAACAATTTTTTTCTGTGTATTAACTTGCACGGATTAATTTTCCACCACAAGACTAGTAATATGCGCTAACAAAGTAAATAGGGTCAATTTTGATTTCAGTTGGACTTTAACAAAAACACTCCAATCTATTAATAAGAGTGCATATAACTTTACAGTTTGTATGACAGTGTGTATATAACTTTGAAGGTGTTGGATCCTTAGTTGTTTGAGATCATAGTTTGATCACATTCATAACTTCAAGTAATAAATCATTAAGCAACATCACATAGGCCTAATGCTTAAAGAGAAAGTACAGCCTAACTAAAAATGAAAATTCTGTCATCATTTACTATATTTTTTTAACATAATGTGTGCGGCCATTTTAAAGTCAGACGCTTCTAGTTGTTTTAGCTGTACAAAAACTGTCTGGTAAGCTTCTTAACGTGGCAAACTATTTGTATTTTATTTTAACGTGTTATCATAATCATAAACACAATGCTTTGTTGCATAAATAGCTGTACTGTTTACTGCACTTCGTTATTCTTTCAGTTGTTTACATATAGCGGAATCACAAGTCTTTCACATAAAATAGCTTTCTTTGCTACTTAAAATAAAATGGATGATGATTAATAAATGATGACAGAATTTTAATTTATGGGTAAACTCAATTGAACAGATCACACATTTTAATAATTAGAAATGTCGTTAAACTTGAATTAAAATATTTAACACCATCATAATTACTGAATTTGATCAACATTACCAGTGAGGCTGTGGCTAGTTGCAATTTTACCCCAGTGAAAAGAAAATTCTGTATAGGCACATATAAATAATACACTAGGCTATATATGGGGTAAGATAATGGACACTACCATTAAACAGCTTCAAAATATTTTGATTCAAAACCTATAGAGATGATCAGAGATAGTAATTGTGACAGCTCTCACCCTCTTTACAATGTCTAATAATGATGAATCATTAATGAAAGTTAATATAAAGCCACGACTGAAGAGTCAGTGTTTATGGGATGCAGTGATGTGTGTTTTGTAAGTTTAGGAGGGGCTGCAGGCCTGCTGCTGATCTGATGGAAAACACTCACCATCATACTGTCATTTAACTCGTTAAAACGCATATGTAGATCTGAGGCTGGTGATAAAAGACCTGACATTGACTGCACACAGTCTCGTGTCATGCGTCTGTTCTCCTGGGCGTTCATGTAGCTAACGCGTCCCGTCACAACTATTTAAAGGACCCCCATGAAAACACATTCAATACATGTCGCCCCTCTCTCGGGCTTCCCCGACAGTCCAAAACACGACGGTGCGGAGACGTTTATATAAAATCATTTGCGTACCTGCGTGTGTCTGCAGTCCCGGGCAGCCAAAATCCACAGTCCAAGTCCGCTTCGCTTCCCCAAAGCAGAACCGAGATTTAATCAGATTATCTAGTTTTTCCCTTAATGTATCGTAAACACTCTCTTCATTTGATGTCAGTATATGCGGTCCGGTTCAGGTCCGTTCGGACGGTCCGCTCGCTGAAGTTCATACAGTGTGGCCCGTTACATCAGCAGCAGCAGCAGCAGATCTGCTCTCTCTCTCTCACGCGAGTAAATAAAGTGAGCGCGAGCGAGCGAGCGGGACACCGCAAGGCATCATGGAGCGAGCGCTTTAAAGCTGCACAGCCCGCACTGAACAAGTGTGCTCGTTCACACTCACACACTAGCTACTGCACATTAAGGGGTTATTTGGCGAAGTCTGTAGATTCAGTCTGTAGAATTGTTAACGCTTTCACATCTGTCATTAAGTCAAAATTGATATACTATATTAATAAGTGCATTTAACATTATATGAATGAATCACTTCCACTTGTACATGTTTGATGTGCATTAATTACCCGTTAAGCAGTATATAATGTTTATTTAGTTTAATAGCCTACTTTTATTATTTTAATGATGCAATTAAATTAATAAATGTGTTTGTAGATAATATCTAAATAACCTGTCCCTTGACTTTTAAAACATGAAAAAGATTAAGAAACTAATAATATTTAAATTCTCATGCTATTTCTATTTCATAATTACAATTCCTTCTGACTGTACAGCAGTGATACAATCTTGATGGCATTGTTAAGTCGTTCATGTCAGCAATTTAGATAAAATATTTATAATTTTAATTTCAAATCATTAAAACGTTGTGTGTGTGGGGGCATATATATTTATATATGTATGCAAAAGCCTCTAAGTGCCACCATCTGAAATTTTCTTCTAGAATGATCATTTTTATCAAGCTTGTATATTTATGTTCAGTTATTTCACTTAAAAGGCAATGAAAATTACCTATTAATTGTCATTAAAGTGAAATTACTGAACCTAAATATACAAGCTTTATAAAAATGATAATTTTAGAAGAAAATTTCAGATGGCACTGAACTCTTCCTATATATAGACACACACATACATGCTATAATACAAATATCTAAAAATGATAAAACATAATACAAATGTAATTGATTATATAAATTTAAATTTATGGTCAGTTTCTGCTGCTTATATTTATTGTGTTGGCATTTAACAATCATAATGCCTGTTTTTAATTGATGAGGTTTAATGAGGCTCCCTTGTGATTGCAGAAATGTATTGCATTTAATTTGCCCCCTTATGATTACCTCGGTCTCCCCTACTATAAATTACCAGAATGGTGCCATATGACATGTTAAATAACACCAACACAGCAAAAGCTGATTTTCTACTGTGCTCTTAACTCATTTAATTATAATAGGCTATCTCATTATAATAAGCATGTTTGTCAGCAAACGCATTACTGCTGCATCTAGTTGTACTGTAGCTCATCCTGATTACTTTGTAGCCCAGCCATATGTTATTGGGGAATGTGTTACAACGCAGTGTGCACTGTTTGTAATTGGTTTTGGAGAGGAAGAATCTACAAATACAACATATTGCAGCGTAGAAGCACTTCAATCTGCTTTATGTTAGATTTGACCTTGAAAGGGAGAAAAATAATTTGACCACTCTGATCAGAGAGCATTGTAAACATGTCCACGTGAAAAGATTGTCATAAAGCTCAAAACTGTGGATTAGTCTGAGCACTAAATGCCTGGATGAGGTCTGTTTATCTGCTGTGCTGCATGTGAAATCTGCCCAGCCCACGATGAGATTATCCACCCAGAAATCTGTGATCTATTACTCAGTGTTGTGTGGGATAACACGGCCTGCAAATCTGTTTCTAATATAGAGACCTGCTGCTGACCTGTCTCCTCCCTTCCCTTGACAAAAGTGCTCTGCGAGGTTATTGAACAACATAACTTAAAAATGATGTGCAAAATGGACTGAAAATATTAGCCAGATGTGAGAATGCAACTGCATGGGTTCTTATTGCATGATGTTGAGTTATTTTTGTCTGCTATCAATGTGTTTCTCAATGCTCTATCATAGGCTACTTAAATCAAAAACCAGACTGTAAAACAATTAAAAACACTCGATGAGGAAAAATAACAGGTCACATGTGGCCAAAACGGTATTAATCAGGCATACTTAGGCATTGAGAGAAGACTTACTGAAGACACCAACACAGACTAATATAAAAATGATCATCTATATCTTACAGTAACGAGAGAAAGACTGAAATAACTCTTCTGGTGGATACTGAAGTGCAGTTTGCCATCCGCTTCACTAGGGGCGAAAGCAGACTTCACTTTCAGCATGACACCTTTTTGCTCCTTGGCGACGTGACGCATGTAAACACTCTCCACAACACGTTTGAATAGTTTTAACAAAGTTTTCATGCATGTACAGCTCTTGCAGATGAGAGCTCTGTGGCTTCAGTGTCTACAGACTTTTAACGTAAGCAGGCTCTTTCCACAGAAAGCGCAAAGCTATAACTAGCATGCGTTAAGTGAATGATGCTTTGTATGAACTGACGCCAGTAGCTTCTTTTATTTATACGTATAAAAGGTACAAAGTAGAAAAATCCGTTAATCACTGTTGATGTAGTAGTGTCATATATTTATATTTGTTAAAATAGTCAATTTGGCGTTGTGTTAAGCTCTGATGTTCTCCTGCTACTTCATGGTTTTCCTTCTTCTAGCTGTATGTATGACATGAGATTATTGATTAAGGCACAGAGTAATATTAATGTCATCTTCAGATGTATAAGTATATAACAGAGGACATATTTGCAGAAGTAAAATAAATATGCTGCGATTCAAATTGGTCTCTTGCACATTTACACTTGGCTTCTGCTTTGATAAGATACTGCATGCAATCACACTACAAGATGTCATACTCTCCAAAGCAGCATTTTTAAATGTCTGTCTTTAAGATATATAATCTCTTTTATTAGCCATAATATATCTATTGTAAGTTTCATCTTCTTTCACACAGCACACTTTTTGAAATGTAAATTGTGTGTTGGTTTGGTGAAACATTTGTAAATGGATATTTATAGTTCTATTCTACAATTGAAAATTATAACAATATTAATCACTTGTGTTTGTATGTATATTTATCTCGTCTTGTCTTGTCTTTTCTCTACAGAATGGACCGTAGTGTTTTGGGTCATGTGGACAGACATTCACTGTAAGGATGGAGATCTTCTCATGCACAGGTAATGGTTTTATCATGTAATGTGTTTTGAGGCGTAGTAAATGTGTAGGTTACCAGCATTTTGTTTTTGAAGGGGTTGCCTCTTTAAAAAGAAAATGATGGTAACCTAAGTAGGTGGGGAAGGGACGAAAAATGAGAAATTTTATACAGCTAATTTTTCTTTTTTGCTGTCTGGCCAAAAGCATAACCACTGTTGGACATTGTGCTGGAAGTTCAGGGGGAGACCTCACTGGTATCCCCCTTCTTTGGGCGCGCCCTTCACACTCACACCACACCACTCACTCATATCGCAGACATCTGGCTGGGATTGAACCAGCAACCTCTAAAACCGTGAGGCAGCGCTCTTACCTGTGAGCCACAGATCTCTTATCTGTCTGTGTGAGGGAACTTATATTTCACTCTTCATCTGTATGTGGCCTGTGAGTTTCTAATAAAGGAGTCAGATTAAAGTGTGGCGCAGTGATTGTTTCCCAACACACAGAGGTGGGATTTGAACCTAAGTTTCTAGCACAGCCTTGTGTGTGTTTAGCCACTTGCACCACTGTGACTTCACAACAAGTGCTGGTGTTTGGGCGGATTTGTTGGTTATAATGCAATACATGAGTCTTAATGTAGCAATAGTGGGATTTGAACCCAAGCATCTAGCACAGCCTTGTTCATAACTAACGTGTGTTTAGCCACTTGCGCCACTGTGGTTTTCACATCAGCTGTGGTGTTTGGGCCACTTTGTTGGTTATAATGCTATACTTGAGATTTAATATAAGCCAAAGAGGGATTTGAACCTGAGCCTCTAGCGCAGCCTTATTCACAAATGTGTGTTTAGCCACTTGCACCACTGTGGCTTTCACAACAAGTGCTGGTGTTTGAGCAACTTTGTTGGATATAAAGCAATGCGTGAGATAATTTAATGTAAGCAAGCGTGGGATTTGAACTCAGAACTCAATTATGTAAACGCAACACCTTATCTACTGAACCACTGAATTTGAGGTGTTAAATTATGTTTTTTATAGGCCTTTTATTGGATATGATGGAACAAAAATGAGCTGAAAGTGATTGTATTTTGAACCACTGATGTTGAAATGGCATAGTGACTTTTTTTTCCCTTTTAAATTGAAACTTTAAAAATTGTGGCATTTGAACCAATATTTGATGTTCAGAAAACATTAGATTTAATCATTACAGACATACAATCATTTTCTTTTTATACTCTGTTAATAATAGAGAGAGAGAGAGAGAGAGAGAGAGAGAGAGAAGGCGCTCCTCTTCCTTTCATTCCTCAAAATTCCTTCGGCCTCTTCAACACTGGCAAAGTCATTTATTATTGCAGATACACTTCATGTCCACAAGGGGAGCAGTTTACTGCAAATTTGACTCAATTTAACAAACAACACGAAATCATTGTTTAAAAGTGAACAAAAACTATAAATGTCAGTTTAAAACAAAAGGGGAAAATGCACCTACTTTACACAAACAATCCACTCAAAAAGAGTCTTGGAAGACCTTTTGTCACGTTTTTTATTTGTGTTTGTAATTTCGGCCATGTGACTTTCAGTTCAACACATCGGACATTTTACCTCACCGGTTGAGAGCTGATCTGGGTCAATTATCTGCTAGATTCCATGTTTATCTTCTGCTCGACACCCTGACAGAATCATAGACTTGTTTTAATATATATAAAATCACACATTTGTGTCTTCTCATCGACGACTCTCCTCGTGGAGTTTATTGGCGCCGTCTCTCGTGTATTAATGCTGCTGTTACACTTACTGACCACAAGAGGCAGCCGCTGATTACCTGTTTCACCTGTCCTACATATTAAACGTAATAAACAGGTATTTTGCTCGAGTATATGAATGTTAAAGTAATCTAGACGTTTTAGTATTGAGTCACGGACTCAACATGAAGCAATGTTCGGTCTATATTAGCACTGTCTATAACACGACTCGTCTGGTGGAAATGTTAAGGGCAGTTTGTCGTCCGCTCCACTAGGGGCGCAAGCGGACTTTGCCTCCAGCGACCTGTGCATCTCATCAGCGTGACACCTGACAGCAGTGTCAACAACAACTACAGACTGTTGTAATGTCATGAAGTTACAGATCCTGTATAAAGACTCTTACTGTTACTCAACAGCACATATTCCAGGCCAACAGACAAACAAAACCGACACACCACGATAAAGTGAATGAATCGAGGATTTCACGCGACTCACCTGTAAGTAACTTAAGTGCCTTTCTCTTATTAAGTTGCTAGCAGTAATACAGCGGTCCTCAACTAACATTTAGTCAATTATTTCAGTTTGTATTGATGTGTCATTCTTCTGATATGTAAACGCTGGGCTTTTAATGTGTTTGCTAGAGAATTAGAGTGATGCTGCTCTTTCATTGACTCGCGCTGTCATTCTCTGCTTAAGTCTCGCACACGCTAGTCCTTAAAATACGAGTTATTAGACAACGAACCATTTATGAAAGCAGTCAAATCTTTTATGACTGTTTGTCACTGACTTCGTTTAATTATTATTATTATTATTTTTTATTTTTTGCTGTTGTTGCATTGCCTTGAAAATGAATCTAAAAAGCAGATTCATATGAAGTTTATAAAGTTCATATGGTATGAAGTAACTGTTAAAGTCTTTTGTTTATGTCTTTCATCTGCAGAATAAACGATGTGTTTCGACCATACAGAGTTCTGGGACAGACATTCACTGTAATGATGGAGATCTGCGCATGCACAGGTAATGCTTTTACCATGTAATGTGTTTTGTTGGCTAGTAAATGTGTAGGTTACCAGCATTTTGTTTTTGATGGGGTTGCCTCTTTAAAAAGAAAATGATGGTAACCTAAGTAGGTGGGGAAGGGACGAAAAAGGAAACATTTTATACAGCTAATTTTTCATTTTTTCCTGTCTGGCCAAAAGCATAACCACTGTTGGACATTGTGCTGGAAGTTCAGGGGGAGACCTCACCAGTATCCCCCTTCTTTGGGCGCGCCCTTCACACTCACACCACACCACTCACTCATATCGCAGACATCTGGCTGGGATTGAACCAGCAACCTCTGAAACCGTGAGGCAGCGCTCTTACCTGTGAGCCACAGATCTCTTGTCTGTCTGTGTTAGGGAACTTATATTTCACTCTTCACCTGTATGTGGCCTGTGAGTTTATAATAAAGGAGTCAGATTAAAGTGTGGCGTAGTGATTGTTTCCCAACACACAGAGGTGGGATTTGAAGCCAAGTTTATCGCGCAGTCTTGTTATTTGTGTTTAGCCACTTGCGCCACTGTGGATTTCACATTCTTTACTGGTGTTTGGGCCGATTTGTTGTTTATAATGCTATACTTGAGATTTAATATAAGCCAAAGAGGGATTTGAACCTGAGCCTCTAGCACAGCCTTGTTCACAAATGTGTGTTTAGCCACTTGCACCACTGTGGATTTCACAACAAGTGTTGGTGTTTGAGCAACTTTGTTTGATATAATGCAATGCGTGAGTTTTAATGTAAGCAATAGTGAGATTTGAACACAAGTTTCTAGCGCAGCCTTGTTCACAAAAAACGTGTGTTCAGCTGCTTGTGCCACTGTGGCTTTCTCGGCAAGTGCTGGTGTTTGGGGGACTTTGTTTGATATAATGCAATACATGAGATTTCAATGTAAGCAATAATGGGATTTGAACCCAGGCATCTAGTGGAGTCTTGTTCACAAACAACATGTGTTTAGCCACTTGCACCACATCATGTGTAGGTGTTTGGGCCTCTTTGTTGGATATAATGCAATGCTTGAGATTTAATATTGCCAAAGAGGGATTTGAACCTGAGCCTCTAACGCAGCCACTTGCACCACTGTGGCTTTCACAGCAAATAGAAATGTGATAAAATATAACAATACAATGAATTTAGTTTTATGTACTAAAGGCAAAAGATTATCGTGTGAGCCACAAATTTTATAATGAATTGACTTTCCTTTTGTGTTTTTGTAATATGCAGAGGTGGGATTTAAACCCAGGCTCTTAACTCTCCACACAAACACTCATACCACTGCACCACTGGCAACTCCTTACTGTGTAAAAATAACTTAGAAGAATAGTCTGAGTTGCATGTGAGTGAAACAACCCTAACTAACACCATTATTTAGTTAGAGTTAGAGCTAAACGCAACAGTCCTAGAGTCCTAGATCTTCAAATCTCTCAGTATCACACAAACTCCTGACTGAAGCTCTTCTCATCTTCTATGAGACTACCTTATTTATTATATTCACTGTTTTTTTATTCATATCCTAGTATGAGCTGATGGTCAGTTTTGTTGGTGGCTGGCTGCTGTTGTAAGTGTTACTGCTGATTTCACACCAGGTACATCTGTTCAGATGTTTGAGTTTTATTGTGAGTGGACTGTACAGATTCAGTCACTGAGCAAGAGTCACTCAGAGAGACACCAGAACTTCAGATGAGCTCAGAGAGACTTTATTCACATTTGACAATACATTTGTGACACAACAGTCATTAACATCAGGAAGATCTTATGGATGTTAAAAAAGACATTGTAATTTCCTTCAGGGACAAACAAACACACCATTGAACTTTTAATAACATTTCAGACAAGGAGATGGAGACATATCAAACCTCGAATGTGTTTTCAGTAAACTGCAGATATCAGATGACAGAGCTGTTAATGCCAAAATACGCCATCAAATAAAATACAACACAAATACATTGCATGCAAATTAACTATGGACTGATATCATGTGCTTATATATGTATTAAATATTGATATCATGTGCATATTAAAATATAGGTCAACCTCCAGTCATTCCTGAATGATCATTTTGATATTATTGCTAAAGGACAACTTTATTTTATTTCACAAATGTTCATCTCATCATACTATAATCAACATCAAATTACATCTAATATTTTTTATTTCTTTTTTTAATTAACCAAGGTTTACAGGTTGTGCTGGAGTCTAACCAGAACTGCTGCACATTATGAATGTCTCCTTTATTGAACACAGCTGAACTGACTGAAACTGATCATCAGCTGATAAGCAGAGAACTCCATGACCTGAGTTCAATAAGGGAAACACTTCAAATCTGCAGTTATACATAGATTATATATAATCTATGTATAACTGTTTTAACGATTTCCTACTAGTCATTGTTTTCTTATTAAGGTTCTAATCCAGGGGTGGGCAAACTTTTTGGCTCAAGGGCCACACTGGGTTTTAAAATTTGACAGAGGGCCGGCCCAGTAGCAGATTATGAAACACGATCTCATGAAAGTGCGTATATATACCACGAATTAAATTTCTCGTACCATTTATACGCCAAAAATATATATTTTTTGCGTGCATATGCTGCGCACTGTAAACCCATTAGTTAGGATTAGGGGTGCGGAGTGCAATTTTTAAAAAATATTTGAAATAATTTGAAAGATATTTTGAAAAATGTCAGTAACCAAACAGTTGATGGACCCCATTTACTTCCATAGTAGGAAAAAAAAAATACTATGGAAGTCAATGGGGTCCATCAACTGTTTGGTTACCGACATTTTTCAAAATATATTCTTTTGTGTTCAGCAGAAAAAAGAAATTCATACAGGTTTGAAACAACTTGAGGGTGAGTAAATGATGACCGTATTTTAATTTTTGGGCGAACTATCCCTTTAAGTGCGTATCATATGCACGCGAAAACTGCGTTTCATAAGAACTACAAATACAATTCGTGGTATTCGAACTTTCATGAGATCGGGCTGAGCAAACACATTTACGTTGTGGCAACGTCTGCGCGAAATTCAACAACTGAGAGACGACATTCTGACAATACATTTTTTTTATGCTAGATATCCCCCATTTAGCATATGTTATGTTTTGAGGTTAATTTTTAATTAGTCAGATGTTTGATAATTATAGCCTATACTTTTTAAATATGTTTTATCCTTATTATTATTTAATGGGCCTAACCGTAAATTAGAAACAAAAAACCTAAGTGTACACTTAGAAGAGTAAAAATGACAGAAGGTTACGTTAATTCAACTTTATTAAAACTGCATGGCAATCAATTTGCACTTCCAAAAGTCATACATTTGTGGAAAAAAAAAAACGAAATAAACGATTATACAAATTTATTTTAAGTATAATAAAATAAAACATAAAAAGCAAAGGCAGATCAGAACATTTAATGAACAAAACCGGGTTGTACATGGCAGACAGGGGAGCGTAACGTTAGTCGAAAGCCGGGCGATAAAGGAGGATACATCCACAAATCCAGAGTAGCAAAACTAAATAGCAGACAAATCAAAGGAAAAACTAAACATGTGTGCAAGCGGTTACCGAACATTTTTTTCTCTGTGAGTTTAAAAAAAAAAAAAAAAAACATTAACGTGCACCAAGTCTATGCGCTGTCTGTTTGGTTTCCATGGTGACGCGTCTAGCTTGTTACGTGACACACCGCAGCCACAACAGCGCTGAATGAATGATGATCTGCTTTTATGTCATTTTTCCTTTTTTACATTTGCTAGCTATGGCATGAAATATCTGATATTCCGATTGTCAAATATATGCAACGCATAACGCAAAGTATTGCAAGAAAAAGGCAAAATGAATGCGATCTTTAGACAATTTTTTAAATACTCGACGGGCCGGATTAAACAGCCTAACGGGCCGTATGTGGCCCGCGGGCCGTAGTTTGCCCACCCCTGTTCTAATCAGTTACTTGTCCGGTCGGGCAAGTAAAATTCTCTTTTACTTGTCCCAAGTTAAAATTTTTTCTCTTTTACTTGTCCCTTCATGCGTTAATGTCGAGCCCTGATATAAAAGATGCCAATAGTATTTTGTAATTCCAAAGAGTCCACAAACTCTCTAATCTCGGTTAGCCTACTAAACGAGTAAACATCACAACTTGTTTGAAAACTTTCTATAGCTATAACGTTACTTTTTTGTGAGCCAAAATATAATATTGTGGTATCTGTAATGAAGCATTGTCGTTTTTAAGAAACATAAATGTGTTGAAATTATAGCCTACTACTGTACGTTTTTTGCGTGAGTTTCACATTCCGACGTTCCCCTTCTGCTGGTCACGAATGATATTTCAGATATAATCAAGTAGACTTTTTTTTTTTTACAGTCTATGATGTGGACTGACCGATAAATTCACTTCCGCAAGATTTACATTCGTCCAACACGGTTTTAAGCTTTCCCCCACGTCCAACTTACAAAAACACATTTTCATGAATTAATACACATATCCACATCGGAAAATTAATGCAGTATCATTCTGATTCACACATTTTTGCAGTTTGTGCAGTGTTAAAGGAGTAGTTCACTTTTAAATGAAAATTCTGTCATCATATACTCACCCTCATGTTGTTTCAAACTTGTATGAATTTCTTTCTTCTGCTGAACAGAAATGAAGATATTTAGAAGAATGTCAGTAACCAGACAGTTTCTGGGTCCCATTGACTTCCATTGTATATTTTTTTCCTACTATGGAAGTCAATGGGTGTGGTTACTGACATTCTTCTGAATATCTTCCTTTCTGTTCAGCAGAAGAAAGAAATTCATACAGGTTTGAAACAACATGAGGGTGAGTATATGATGACAGAATTTTCATTTTAAAGTGAACTACTCCTTTAACACCAATACGTGCCCAAACCTGCCCTCTTGTAGTAAAACATTGCAAGTGCAACTACATGTAACTTGAGGCAATACTATTAAGCTTCTCTGAATGTGGAAAGCTACAACACGGGATGATATTCTAAATCAGATTAATTATATTTGTCATGTTTGAGAGTTGGATATATTCACCATCACAAGCATATTTTCTCCAGGTTTGACACAGGATCAGAAATGAACTAGTCTGGTCTTGCTAAGCTCATCGATGAGTGGGTGTTCAAACTTTCCGGCTGTTTCGTTCATTACAAGGACACTCTTTGAAACTCTTCTGCAACCAAACCGGCTAGTCAAGGTTTTTCACACGCACCAAAACGTCGTGAAACACGGAGTTTGTTTTGTACGATTCTCACACGTTATTATGGCGCTTTGAACTACTTTTCTTTAACTACTACAGCGTCGCAAGACAATGACAGTCCAGCATATCTTCAAAACGGAAGTAAACAGTTATGGCATAAATCAGAGCTGTTTGTTTTTCTTGTCACGTGGCTTGCTTAATATGAGCAAAGACTTTGATATGACTCCAACGTCTTATTCTTGTTGTTTATTGGCGGTCGGCTGGCTATGAATCAAACTGCGCGTGTTGGCACGTTAAACTTTGACGCGTTTCGTTATAAGGTTTTTGTCCCTTATGGCCGCTCATACATCATCAGCTCCGTTACTGTGGCGCTTACATCAGAGGCGCGCTCGTGCGGCCCTCGAGACACTCCTCAAACAAACAGGCTCGAGACTAGTGCTGCTGGCAGAGCTGACGCATCGGTACGTATCATATCATAATTATGTCCGTGGTTAGTCTATGTTAAAGGTTCATAGTCCAGTTTTGAGTTTACAGCCTTGTCCTAAAAAGGTGTGTTTGCACCATTTAATAAATTTCCTGTTATCACTGTAAAGTTGCTTTGAAACAATCTGTATTGTATAAAGCGCTATACAAATAAAGGCTAACGTTACTTGTACAGATTGATACAGGTAAGTTCACTAACAGCAATCCAAATACAAGCAACCAGCAGATAAATGAGTATCCATAATAGCCATGTGTGAGTAAAGTTTTTTTTTTTTTAGCAGTGTTCTGCAGGACAGTTGTGCTAATTAAGGTCTTTCACCTCTTATATGTTCCCTGTTTTATGCTAAAGTAGCTCAAATGTGTTTTTAACAGGTGTTTGTGCAGTTCAGCTGCAGACAGGACTTCCATGGCAGAGAAACCTTTAGTCACTGCAGGGAACAACTTCCTGCTGGATTACCGAGGAGAGCAAGATGTTTCACGTTCCAGACGGGACTCTCGTGGGTGCTTTGTAAACCCTTGGACAACATGGCAGTTCCCCTCCTACAGTACCATTGCTCGCCTGTTCCTCATGGAGAAGAACAACAGTAATGTGCCCAGTGTCAAAGAGGTAAACGCACATTTTGTGCTCAGTTTAGGAGTCACTGATCAGGAATGCATTGAATCAGCAGTGTGGAATCTGAAATGTCACACACAGGATTCCTGTGCTTTTATAACAGGAATATTATTGAATATAAGCATTAGCAAGTAAAACCAGTTTAGATTTGATTATCGTCAGTAAAGTCTGGGGTATAGAGGATTTTAAAGTAGAAAAGTGGCAGCTAAATGGCACACAACATTTCCTTTCATAATGTTTTGAAAGAATTTGCTTTGACCGGTGGAATCGTTTTTCACTGTTATATAAAACATTTACTTTATAATTTTTTTTAATTTACTTTTTACCCATTTATAGTGTACATTTACTTTTTATACACATTTATAGTATTTATAAATGTAATGTACATTTTATATATAAAATGATTACATTTCCTATTTATACATTTATAAATCTATATTTACTTTTTATGCCTATTTATAATCATAAATATATAAATTATAAAATACAATATACATTTACTGTTATAGAAAATTACATTAAATGTATAAAAAGTAATTTTATATATTCATTTTATAATCATATATATGTATTATATACAATTATTTTGTATTTAGACATTTATATATAAATAAGTAAATGTATAATCAATTTCATAATTTATGCATTCATAATTAGAAGTAGGCATAAATATAATTATAAATGTACAAATATAAAATGTATACTATAAATAAAAGAATTATATAAATGTATATTCAGTATTTATGCATTTATAAATGGGTATGAAATGTAAATATGTAATTATAAATGTATATTAAATTTATACAAATTATATGCACAATCTTTATTTCAAATTTAATTGTAAAAAAAGAAAAAATGTTTTCTGTTTTTTATCCTCAGGTTCTGGACCGTGAGCTGCCGGTTCTGGAGCCGTATTTCGTCCAGAGGCCAGATCAGTGCGGGCAGACGGGCCCGTCCGTGCGAGCGACCTGGCTGGGTCATGCCTCTGTTCTGGTGGAGATGGAAGGCCTGGTGGTTCTGACTGATCCCATGTTCAGCCAGAGAGCCTCTCCACTGGCATTCGTGGGCCCGAAGCGTTACCGCGACCCGCCTTGCACTGTAGAACAGATTCCTCGGCTGGACGCTGTGGTCATCAGTCACACACACTACGATCACCTCGACGCAGGCTCTGTGGCAGCGCTGAACGTCCGCTTCGGTTCTGGTTTGCGCTGGTTTGTGCCGCTTGGGTTGGCCGAATGGATGCAGAAGGCAGGCTGTGAGAATGTCACAGAGCTGGACTGGTGGGTGGGGAGCCGCATTCCCGGGCACGATGATGTCACGTTTTTTTGCACGCCAGCACAGCACTGGTGCAAACGCACGCCTGTGGACGAGAACAAAGCATTATGGGGTAGCTGGACTATCGTAGGGCCCAACTGTCGTTTCTTCTTCGCTGGGGATACGGGATACTGTTCGGAGTTTAAGGAGATCGGAAAACGCCTCGGACCGTTTGACCTGGCTGCCATCCCGATCGGAGCGTACCTGCCCAGGTAAGACTGTAAAGAGCAGCTGTGTGTATTAAACAAAAGTTTATTAAGTAATGATTTAACTTGTCTTGTTTAGAGGGATCATGAAGTCTCAACATGTGGACCCTGAAGAGGCTGTTCTGATTCACATTGACATTCAGGCGAAAACATCGCTGGCCATTCACTGGGGGACATTTGCTTTGGCCTATGAGGTATGAGCCCGTCTTTCTCTCGCTCTCTCTCTCTCTCCCTCACACATTCATTTTCTCAGTGTGAATGTCTTTCACTGAGCTGGCCAGCGGTCACTGCTGTGATTGTGTGTAATAGCTGTCCAGCTGCAGTTGGGGAGTCCAGTCTTTGTAGTTGTATTACGTCAGGCTTCACTGTTGTGCCTACGTTTTCACACTCCCTCAGAGAGGCATTTACACATTTTTGAGCAGGTTTCTAGATTACAATTAGCTGATTACAATTCAGTTTAGAGAACATAAGTTTTACTGTGTCTCAGGATTAGGTTATATCATTTTTTATTATATTTGTCATTCCGAGGATTATTAAGGGGAGAAATCATTTTTTCTGACCTTTATTTAGGTCCCACTTGGTGAGCTAGGAACTCAGTATTTAGGATTAGGGATTTTTATTGCAGTTCTGTTTTTCCTGTTTATTTATACACACAAGAAATATGAAATGTTTTAACATTGACACCAAATACGGAATAAATTACAATGCAAAATATTTTGCAATAGAAAACAGTTTATTTAAATTGTAATATTACTGTTTTTACTGATGATGAGCATAAGAGATCCCCAAACTTTTGAACAGTAGTGCATATAAACTTCTTTTCAAACAGTTTTATTAAAATGTTTTTGAAAGAATTGAATTAAATCCTGTTCCTTTCTGTTTATTTCTCTCTCTCTCAGCATTATCTTGAGCCTCCAGCACGTTTGCGTGAGGCCATGGTGAGTCATGGACTGAATCCAGATCAGTTCTTCACACTCCATCACGGAGAGTCACGGATGATCAACCACAAGGACACGCACTCGTCCGGCTAAACTAAAACACAGGAAGTATGCAGACACACATATATGACTTTACACAGGCTGCATTTTTTTTAGAAATCATTTTGAAGATTGTGCTGATCCAGTGGCTGGACTCTGGATTTAATGTAAAATTAATGTGTTCGACGATTTCTATTTTGTTTAATATAATTTGTCATTTAAAATATCATGGAATGACCATAATAAAACAACATCTGAGTTTAACCTGTGTTTCAAAACAGTATTTAGAAGCTCTGCTGGCTAGGAGAAGAACATTGTTCAGGTGAGAACCATTACCTGTGAACATTGCAGCGTTCATAAGATGCAGAAGAACCAAACCTTAAGAAATTCACTTTATTTGCAATTGTTTAATAACATCATTCCTCAGATAAAAATGCAATATTACAGGAATATACAGCAGAGATTAATTTAAAACTTCCTGTCAAGAACCATACAATCTAAAGATATTTTTTAGTTTTTATTTACTGGTAGCGTGCGTTATAAGCAAGACACACTCTGTCACCAAAGACAGACTGACAGATACAGATACAAACTGTACAATCACTTATTTACAAATCCAATTTTTTGTTGGTTTTTTCTTTTCACTTTTTTTTTTGAAAATAGGAGTAGAAAAAGTGATTGAATCTTCAGATTTACGTAGCGTATTCTTTTTAAAATCTAAATGAACAAATGAAAGAATGATGGAATGAAACGAAAGAGTCAGTAAAAGTAGAGGAGGGAATGACAGACCATGCAGACGTCTCACAGACTTATCAAAAACACCTGGGGTCTAAACTCGATTAAATAGTCCAAAATGTGAACGACCTCTGACGGTGTTTCGTGAGAGACCTGAATGGTCAGCACTGATTCCTTCGAATTCTACCAAAAGCACGACACGCATCTAATTTGAATTCAGCTCGTAAATCTAACAAACAGCTCAGGACCTTGAGACTACTCTTCCCGTCCGCACCGTCGATCAAAACTAGAGAAGCTGCTTGTGTGGTCACCGAAATAAAGCCGCTCAAAGATTTCTCCCTTGGTGAGTCTGATGGACTTGAGTGGTTAAATGACAACCGAATCGCATCAAAATAGTGTGACGGTGTAGATGAGTGAGCGTGAGGGAATCGATTCCCTCAGTTCTCCTACCCTTTATAGAAAGAGACCCAACGAATCAAGCCCAGAGCTGGAGCATTACGTCCATCTCTGCAGAAAGATAAAGAATGAGCCGTTACAATATGTTCACTCGTACATGGAGATTTGTGCAATATTAACTATCCGAGCTCCTCATCATAATCGTTACCGTTCCGATCATTTCTTTCTGTCTCTAGTGCTACATTCGCTGGGTGGAACTAGAGGCGGGGAAATGCCACTTAAAATATAAATTGTTCTGCGTTCATTAGGCCCTAACCTACCCGTGATTTCAGGTTTCGAAAGCAGTCGGTGCACTAAAAAACACTGAAGACCCGTCTCACCTACTGCAGGAGACGGCCTGAAACAATCTGCATTAAATATCGTCCCACCTGTTGAAATGAAACTATGGCAAGATTGACATTTTGAGCTTAGGGCGAAATTAATAATTACACGACAGCTAAAATCTATGCATAAATTCATCCTTCACTTGGATTGTGTACGATGTGTCAAACTAAATGTGGTTTAAATGTGCAAATTGTGATTATTGCATCACCACCTTAGCTTTTAATTTATCATTAAAACTCATTAACACACTACATTAACTTATAATATCAAATTAACAGTCATATAAAGGAGGACATTAGAGATACGTGCTACACAAAGGTTAAACCAGAGGGCAGACATTGCAGCTGTCCAGGCTTCCTCTGGGTCAAAGGTCAACCCCACGGCACGTTCCTTCAGTCTGACACATGCAGGATTAGCCAACGAACACACATGAACCCAGAAACACCAGATGGCCCAACTGTGCATTACTGGGTTTATCCACATAAAACAAAAACACCCTAAAGATAAAAAAAAAAAAAAAACCTGTCCTACTGCGGTTTACTGTAATGTTTTATGAACTTGAAAGGTTATAACAATGCTGCTAGTTTTTTTTTTTTTTTTTCATACATTCTAATCAAACCATTTTCTTTTTTCAATATATCCATTTTTTATTAGGGAAACTTGAGTGTGCTCTACTGCTACTGATGGCAAATCGAAATATAAGCCACAACCAATCAGAGTCCACCAGGAGAGCGACCTACGCTTCCCCCGCTGAAATATCACGACTTTGAGTGGCCGTTCCCTCCAACCAGAGCGAAATATCTAAACTTCCATCTGATAAATATTTCTCATATATTAAAATATATAAAATAACTTCTGATTCTCTGAGAGAAAAAAAGCTACATTACAACCATTTGGGCAAAAAACCTCACTGAGCAACTAATAAAATATTCAGTCAAATATTTGGTACATTTCCCCAAGGCCTGAGCAGACAGCTCTGTGTGTTCATTCATTAGTGGTTTCATTTAACACAGGGGCTGCTTTTGTGTCATGTCCACACTGCTCTATCATGTGCAGGTGCTCGGAGGGGAACGTGATGTGTTGATCTGAATAAAGCAGCGGTGAAAAAGCCCTCGGATTTGAAATCTCATGATTAATCTCATTGCACTCCTCCCTCAGCAAAAACGCCCAACCATCCTGCTTAAAAGCAGGCCGTACGACCGGAGTTTCAAAGGAGCTACTGCGGTGAATACGAATGATTTACTCTATATTTCTCTATCATAAATTTAATTTCTATCTATACATAATCACTACATACATTCTCAAACACGGTTGTGTGTAGCCATTTTAACCCTGACATTCAGCAGATATAGATGAGTTTATATTGTCGCTTTTCTAGTGTTAATTCTTTTCTAAGTCTATAAAAATATACAATCATTGGCTAATGAAGGGAGAGGAGGACTCCGTCTGCTAGGTTGATTCTTAAGGTTCCATGCAAACGCAACCAAAAACGAGAAAGAAAAATTCAAGCTTAACATCCAAATCCATTATTTCCAACCTAAATCTCCTCGCCGAACGCGGATTGTCCATGAGACTTGAGAAATGACGGGATTTCTAATGTTTCCGCTTGCAGCCTTAAATAATAGTGAGAATTTATGTGCATGACCAACCATTTAGAGTGAGCCCATTCACCGGCGTGCGGGTGCCGTAATAAAACGCCTTCACTGTGATGTCTGCTGAAGAAAGGACAAGGAGGGTGAGTGAATGAAAAGATAAAAGGGAAAAAAGCGCGAGAGAGAAAGAGAGAGAGCTGCTCTTGCGTATCATGCACCTTTCAGCTGAGCACAAGATATGCAAAATCATTTTCACACCAACCAACGAGACACTTCTCTTCTCCGTCTGTATTTACACCTTCACTCCTCGTCATCAGTGTTTCCTCAATGTTTAAAATGAAAACAACAAAAAAAATACTCAAAACGCTTGGCACACCAAAATAATCCTCATGCAGAGATAATTGAAACCAACGGAAGTAAAACATCAAACCAAACTGACCCGCACAAGATTTTCAAAATACTCAATACTCAAATGCACCCGATTTCAAGTATGACAGGTTTCTTCGATTTAAAGTTCTGTAACTTAATACACAACAGTGAATATATTTCTCTCTGTATCTTAGAGTTTTGTACAGCTGTAGTTCTGAAAGAAAACTGTTGTACAGTCAAAGTTATTGCATTGTTTTTGCATATCTTGTGGTATGCAAGCACATACGCATGCACTCACGCACTCATCCTGCATATACTAACACGAACACCACACAAACACGCTCGTTTCTGCACTCTGCATATGCTAAACACGGAGAAACTCACACACGTACACAACCAAGGCCTCGAAATATGCCTGGGGCAGCCTCACAATGACATATGGCACGTGTGTGGAGGAGATATGAGGGTGAAGTGGCGGCTTTGGAACAGAGCAGGTGGATTCTGGCTACATTTGTCACGGTTTTTTCACAAGCTTTGCATCATCCTCAGAGCAGAGACCTCCTGTAAACATTCAGGAACTCTATCGCACCTACAAAAACAGCACAGGACCAGAGACGGAAATCAAATGGGATGTTTGAGGCCTGAAACGAAACGCCAGGACGCTCGGTGTAGAAAGTGAAGAGTCGGTTTGACAAAAATAGTCGATTATCTTTTCGTGTATGGAAAGAGAAATTTATATCGTCTGAAGTAGTGTGCAAAACGGTGACAGAACTTCTAACCGAGTCTAGTGTTGCACGAACGGAGAGACGCCTGGAAGTGGATTGGTCAGGTTTCTCATCAGCAGATATGTGTTTTGGGGACGCCCTCCATCCCGTCGACACATTACCAACACAATGCTAATGCTTCAACACCTTATTTGCATAATAGATCAATAAGTAGTTCTCTGTGTGTCTGCCGAACTGCTTGGAAACAGCAGAAAAATATCCTTAACAATAATCGTAATAATAATAATAGCGATCAATAACATTGTATGATGATGACACTGCTGATGTTGGTACTTTCATAATGATGGTCATATATTTAGCCCTGTGTGAACTACATTAGAGTTTGTTAGTTTTTTCTTAAATGATGCGCTACCCAGACATCCCTGAATACTCCACCCTTCTTCCTCTCTTCAAAGTGCACCTTTACTGACCTTCCAAAGATCTGCTGTTTCCTGTGTCGAGCAGGTGGGATCATGACAGAGCTGTCAGCTGAATGTTTCTGGAGATCAGCAGTGAAGAAACGTCAGTAGTTTCAGAGCAAAACGCGAGTCCGATCCAACAGCAGCAAGGGGAACAATGAGACCTGTCAGTGCTACCTGCGTCCAGGCGAGTGACACCGCTCATTTACAGCTTGTGAGCTACCAATAAACATTGTGAGAGAGACCGAACCCCCGGCAGAACACGCTTCACCTCTGACAGAAATAAATAAATAAATAATTTTTTGTGTGTCAGTAAGAGGCATTAGATTCACAACACTGCATCTGGCATAAACATCTTAAATGCCTTCAATAATAATAAGAAGAATAATTTAAGAAGAAAAAAAAAACCCAGCATCCATCTGTGCGCAATCCAAGATAAACATTATAAACACTAAATGCTGGAGGATAAAAAAGGAAACAAAACCTGAAGCAGATCTCGAATAAAAGGCCACTGATGCAATGACCCGTACCTTGCACGGCTAGCAGCTACCTGAAAGCCGAAGCGGTACACGAGAAAAAGCAATTTTGGGAGTTCAGTCTTCCACTGAAATAAAAAAAATTAAATAAAATGTGCAGGCTTAACTAGAGAATCATGGGTGGAAATCAAATTTAAAAAGCAGCAAAAATCATTAACTGAACAAGAAAGCCGTAAAGGAGACGGATGACATTTCTCTTGATGAACAGATGTATGGATGGATGGACAGTCCCGTGAAAGGAAAGAGAGCGAGGATGAGAGAGCCGCTTCAGTGTGTCTCTCTGAGCATCTCTCGAACCCCTGACGGCTCCTGGGCCGACAAGATCCACCTGCTCGGCACAACACGTCCACGCCGATGAGGCGGCCGTCGAGTCCTACCACCACACAAGTCGGCGCAAACTCGCTCTGTCCTCCCACCGGCGGACAGATCCCACTGCTTGAGCAACAACATCGCATCTTTTCCCTTAATTCCCTGCTCGGTCAGGGTTGTTTTTCATTTCCTTACTGCAATCAAGGTTGTGAGAACTGTGAGGCACTTTTAGAAACACGCACACAAACATGTACACACGCCTACTTGCTCGTGCTCTTGCAAACACACAGACGGAACTAAAAACCAACTCGGTCTCAGCTAAGCAGAATGGCCTTATACCCCTACGGTAGGTACACGCAACAGACGGGTCAGACTGCAGGACAGCAGTGTCCTCGGAGAGAGCTGGGCTAAGACACAGGAAGTCCTCCGTGCTGCTGCTGTTCCCCCTACAAGCTCGTCACACACTCCATATCTTCGTCGTCCATCAGAGTGCTGTTCCTCTGCCCAGCCCCCTCGGACTGCTCTAACTCCGTCCCCAGCAGCTCATCAGAGCCTGTGGGGGTGGAGAGGCCCAGTGCGTGGCTGCAATGGGACTCCTGCGAGCCAGTGTCTCTGCACTGTATGAAGGGTAGCAGGTTTCCGTTGGCGTTGGGCGGCGCGTTAGCATTGAGAATGTTGTCAGCGGCGTTCTCCATCTCCTCCATGGTCATGTCGCAGGCGTCCGCTAGTTCCTGCTTCGCTACCTGGATGAAGGTGGGATCCTGTGCATAGAGACCCAAACCCTCGGATATCAACACCTGAGCGGAGAAAGAAAGACTTTAAGGACTGTAGGCAAGACACTACAGGTGAATATGGTAAAAAAAATGTCACCATACTTTCCCCCGTTGATCAATCACAGCACATTAAGAAAATTGTTTTCTGAAATGTTATCTTTAATGAGGCAGCACCTTATTAAACATTCACTCATTTGTATACATTTCCAGAACAGAAATCTTGAACATTGGATAAAACCAGGTTCAAAATTCTTGTTTCATTTTAAGGTTTTACAGAGGGATAGATCTGACAGATCTTGGATATCTATTTTTAGGAATAAAATGTTATATAAATCAGGCAAATGTTATATGAACAAACCCATCTGTAAAAACATTCAGAATATAGATAAGAATAAAACTGAACAGTGCTACTGAAATGGAGATTTCTGGCTCATAGAATGAAAAAAAAAAAAAAAAAAACGAATTTTGAGAAAACAGCCTGTATTGTAACTGAAATATACAGACGAAAATAGATAAATTGTGATAAAATATACACTTAAATGTGTATTTGGAATGTTTTCTTTCCACCAGCCCTGTTTACACCAGGTATTAAGATGCGTTTTGGTCGATCGGATCACAAGTAGACGAGGGAGACGCGCGTACCTGTTTACACCTGGTGCTTTAATCTGTCTTTTTTGTCCACAACCTATTCTATCCTGATTTCTTTGAGCAGAGGGTCAATGGGCGAGTAAATGTATGAGGTTTTATCAGATCTTTCGATTTACTGGAAATCAGGAATGCTAAGGGAACATTGTGCTTGGTACGTTTTTCATCTTCAAACCAAACTTGGGTCTTCAGTTAACGAAGTTTAAATCCTTTCTGGCTAGCGCGCTTCACTACAAGTTTACACTACGAAAGCAAACTGGTCAATGCGTTTTAGACTACATCTGGAAGTGTTCTAAAGTGGACAAGCTCAAGACCCCGTTTACACCTGTATTTAGAGTCATCCACTTGTGATCCAATCGACCAAAACGCATCTTAATACTTGGTGTAAACAGGGCTTGAAAGAAGCAAAACAACCCAAAATCTCAAGATAAACCATTGTGTTTAAAATAATTGGTTTTGCCTGTAAAGTCTTGCATAAAGTGAGGGAAAATGCATCATACCGCCTCCACAAGGCTGCCGGCGCTCCCGTGAGCCAGGGATGTGGAGTCTCTGCGCGAGACCGGAGGAACCGTGAGGGACACGGGTCGCTGCGTCCTCTGCACGCTCCTGCTGTGGTTGCCGTTACTGTCGCTGTACCACGAGCTGCAGTTCACAGACGGCATGCTGCTGTTGAGTTTCTCGTAAGATCCGCTGCCCTCCAACCGCAGAGACGGAACGGGCTGGTAGCACGGCCCTCCCCCGCCGCGGCCGCTGGGACTCGCAGGAGGTGTGGAACAAAGACGCGTGAACAGCGTCGGAGAATGACTCCGTCTCAGCAAAGGACTTAACCCCGCCACAGCCAGAGCCTTAGATAACCAGATGATGAATGAGTGAAAAGGATTTTTAAAAAAAGCCTTTGTCAAGCATGTGTGTGGATAAGCTCACCTGATGATGCACTAGGTGCAGTGGTAGTGCGGTCTTCTGAGAAACATCAGGTCTGTTATGTTTTCTCAGACACTCCAAGTGAAAGGAAGACCGTCGACCTGTGTTAAAAAGTAAATGTGCATTTGACTTCAGCATCACATCTGAGACAAAACTAAAAATTGTATGGAATCAAATGAACCGTAATGTATGTGTGTGTGTATTTACCCAGTGCAGTGGGGCAGAGAAAGGCCCGGCGCCGTGGAGATTGCCACAGCCTCCTCTCCTCCTCTACATCCGCCTCCACCATGGGAGCCAACTGCTTGCTCTCTTCATCCTGAAATTCCAGCCTGCACCCAGCACACACACATTTAGATTATTAATATATTAGGTAACACTTCATTTCGATGGTCCACTTTAGACATTCTACTAACTATTTAGTTATTGAGTTATTTAGTTTGCAACTCAATGTCAACTAACTGTCATTAGAGTATTAGTAGACTGTCAGCTTAAATTCTGTCAACTCTTTATTTTGATGGTCCCTCAACAGACTTTCAACTGTCTATAAGTATCTTTGCAACTACATGTCATCTTATTCTACTAACACTAACCCAACAGTCTACTGTTAGGTTAGTGAGAGTTAGTTGACATGTAGTTGCAAAGTTACTTATAGTTAGTAGAATGTCTGAACTGGACTCGAAATAACCAAATATTATTCTTTCGAGGAGGCTGAATCTCACAAAACTGTCAAATTTGGGGTCAGTAAGATTTTTATGTTTTTGAAAGAAGTCTCTTACTGTATGTTGCACCAAGGCTGCATTTATTTGATCAAAAATACAGTAAAACAGCAATTGTGAAATATTACAATTTAAAATAACTGGTTTTCTATTCCTTCTATGAAATATTGCGTCTTTGTACCAAATTTGTCATTTTATAGAAGGCAATAAGCTACCTGAGGACATGCAGCACTGTATCGCACACCCTCCTGTGGCTTATTGTTGTATTAAATGTTCTGATATTAAAAACAGAATATTGAAGTCTTACATGTCCATTGAGAGCATGGCCTGATCTCTCTCATCTAGAAACGTTTCATCGTACGTCTCATCTGTAGACGCTTCCTCGCGACGTATTATAGGGAGACGACTGTCACTGGAATCAGAGCTACACAAGAAACACACAAGTGAATTATAAGCATATTGCGCATCTTTATCATCTGCTCTTCAGAAAGTACACAGATAACAGCAGTTACTCTCTCCTCAAGCTCTCATAAGGCTGATATAATATGAACACAATCAATTGCAGCAGCTTACGGTTTGTTTCGTCAGAAGCACTGCTGTCTAACAAACCGCATTGCACAGTTTTAACTGATTGTGTCACATTACAGAAGCACTGATATTATTTTTGCATGGAAACCTTATGATACTACATTTAAGAGGAGAATTTTTTTGTCAAGGGGCACTTCATAAAGACTGGAGCTCCACTAACAGAAATAACTATATATCCTGTTTTTGGGATTGTGCTGAAAACATGTAGTACTTCCTGTTTAATAGCTTGCCAGCAGAGCTGCTTGTACAATTGATGCTTTTGTATTTTGGTCGAAATGAAGAGCCCCTTAAGTACAGCCTGGAAATGACCAGCAGGATGAGCTTCAACACAAACACCTAACATGGCCGAGCAGAGCGGTTTTCAACTGGTGGGTCGCAAGTTCTAATAGCAGGGGAAAACTGCAACAACCATACAAACATGCTTAATTATGATAAATAGGCTACAGTTTTATATTACAAAATAAATAGCCTTAACCTATATGTTATGTTGATGTCAAAGGGTCTACTTTCAAATATTCCAACAAATACAGTATTTTGCAACAAATTCATGTGTCAGCAGCGTTATTAAATATTATATTTATTAATATTTTGAATTAGCTTCTTAGCATTAGCATTATTTAAATTTTTATTCAAGTTTAAGTAATTTTAGTAATAATTAAGTAATTTAACTTGTTGAACATGAACATGTTGTTTCACACCCCCAGTTTTGGATGAATTTTTCATCACTGAGCGCATGAAATCTGGGTTCAGAAGGAAAACCAGTTGAAATCCGTTGGCCTAGCACATGCTCATTCAGCTGTCAGCCAATCAGGAAAGCTGCTCACAGATCCTGCTAGATAAAGTTATGCATGGAGTGGATCTCTCAACACACTGAAAGTGTGTGTTGCACACATTTCGCTTCAGATCCACCCCAGTATGGACAGAGCATACAACAGCCCTCCAAAGAGATGAGGTCTCTCTCTATCTCTGTGAGAGGAACGTACCGCATGAAAGAGTCATAGAAACAGCTCCTGGTTCACATCAGAGACAATCAGGGGTGAGACAAACCACAATCAGGAACCACAATCTGACAAACCTGAAAATCTCCCCACTAACTCACACATCTGCTTTCTAGTACAGAAAGCATGTGTCATCCTACCTCTTATTAGGAAAGCACCATGTGGGCCGTGGCAGTGGGATGGTGGTGAGGGGAGGCCCCGTTTGTCCGTCCACTGTGCTGACGGTAGGTTTGGGATACCGATGACCGATAGCTGTGTTGTTGGCGTTGTTGATGTTTGCATTGGATCCTGAGGAAGAGTAACTGCTCGGAGTGAAGGTGGAGTCGACGAGCTTCTGATGAGAGGGAGATTCTGCCTCGCCGGGACTCCCGGATTTACTGATGTGCAAGGGCCGCTGTGTTGTGAAGGATTGTGGGAAGGAGGCGTGACCATCACTCTGGTTATAGTAGTTGACATGGTTACCGAAGAGGCCCCCAGACCGCTGCAAAGACAAATATGCGAGCATGAGCGGTCACATTTACGCAAACCTGATCACCGTTCACACCTGGTATTAACATCTTCAATGATGTTTCAGTAGATTTCGTCGAGCGGAGGGACTGCAGACATCACGTCATGAAGTCTTGTGCAAGTACATGTTTGGATGTTGTTTTCTGTATTTAACTTCTGATTTTTTTTTCTTCTTGTTTTCGCATGATCAACTTAATTTTCTTTTGATCTCAACATAAAAAATCGTAGGGTATAACATTCTCAATAATATTTTACATTATGGTTACTATTTTATGGTTACTACTATTGTATTTATTTTATTATTACTATTATTAAACTCATTACATTTGGTTTGATTTCTACAGTTTCTTGATTTGTACAGTAACACGCTTTCAGCATGTCTACATCTGATCCGGATTACTCAACACATATTAATACCAGGTAAATGAAGCCAAACACACACACATACACTGAAACACTTTCCACTTCCTCTGTTCACTCTGCACTTACATTCAGACAGCAGTGATGTTTTTGATTTTTCTAACCCATCTACAAATGTACTTCAACATCACTGATGACTAAATCCAAATTAATCATTCTTAATAGTTATTTGGATGATGAGGGCAAAGCGCTGCTCATAAATGACTTCTGATATTTTTAGAAGTAAAGCTTGTAAAATTGGAAACGTTTATGAACATAATGATTTTGTTGTACTAAATAAAAATGGAAAAAAGAATTGAAGGCCCCCAGTGCTGAGCAATGATCTAAACAAGCAGCTCTGCCACAGCAACCCTTCACAGCCAGAAAAGGACTCTGGCTTGAAGATCCGGCTGATGGTCGCATGCAAGTGGGCAGAAGCTCCGGCAGCAGAAGCGATGATGTGAGCAGAGAGGAGAGGAAATAAGAGGCAATATCAGACCTTTACCCTGAAGATATCATCCTCAGAAGCAGTACACACGGTTTCTTTCATGGCTCTCTCCAATTCCTCCTCCACGGTCAGGTCTCCTGATATCGCTCTTCTGATCTCAGGACCCATATCATGCAGTGTACGCAGGCCAGCCTGGTCAGAACACACGCAAACAGATGCAGATTCATATGCTAACAAAAACACACTTCTCAGTTTGTATGTGCATGTGGTCTTCTGTACCCACCTGCAGTGAAAGAGCAGTCTTTGGGGGAATTTTTGCCACCAGGCCCTGTTCCTTGCGCTTCTTAAATTTCCTGAAGTATTCCTGAATCAGGAATGTGGCATAGAACTTCCCCACTGTTACTTCATCATCTGTTGGGCAAGGTAACACACACTCAGGTTTTGTTTGTTGTGCTGGGTGGTTATGTTGCTTCCTGCAATTTTCTTGTAGTTAAAGCTGCCGTCGGCAACTTTTTTTTTAATCATATTCAGTGAAATCGACACTATAATCCGACAGAACAACATAAATAAATTGGTTTAAGAAAAAACCCGAGCTTCTAACTCCACCTGGAGCGTGTTATTTGTTTTGCAAAAATCACCGCTCCCGTCTCATCGGGTCCAATCAGCGCAGGGGTGTGTGAGATCTGACTGTCAATCACAGTTCGTGCACACGCCACAGATCCCCTCTCCCTCACGCAGACGCGCACATTACAATATCACATGCACACGACACGCCTGAAGTTCGCCTGAAGATTGTACGAAGCGTGATGGCGGAGAGAAAATCTACTAACAAGCTTCCAATTCCTCTGTTATTGCTATCTATGGATAGATTAGCCAGGGCAGCCTACCTCCGAGTCCATGGTGTTGAACGATGCTGAAGAGACGCGCGCGTTCACAGAAAATCAGGTACACATGCACTGACGATGGGCGGGTGCTCGTTGGTAGTGGGGGAGGGCCATGAGAGTTGTAAACATTCAAAATTTTGGCTAAGTCCACTCAATCTGCCAGACTTGCCAGCTTTAATACCTAATACATATTTAATTTTAAGCTCTTGAAACAAACTCGACAGCATCTTGAAGTTCTGGGACAGGAGAAGAGACTTGACTGCATTTTTTTTTTACAAGTTTGGGGTCAGATAGATTTGTTTTTTCTTTTATTCAGCAAAGATGCATTAAACTGATCTTTTACATTGTTACAAAAGATTTCCATTTTCAAAAAGGCTGTTGTTTTGAACTTTCTATTCATCAAAGCACCATATTAGATCATATGACACTGAAGACTGGTGTAATGATGTTGAAAATTCAGCTTTGCATCACAGGAATAAATTACAATTTAAAATATATTCAAATCGAAACCAATATTACTGTTTTTACAGTATTTTTGGGTTAAATAAATGCAACCTTGGTGAGCATAAGAGACTTCTTTCAAAAACATTAAAAGATCTTACGGACACCAAACGTCTGAGTAGTGTACATAAACGTAACATAAACCTTCGACCTTTTCCCACCACCCACCTCCAGCAGGGGGAACAACTTGATCCAGCAGCTTCATGCTCGTCCTCTTCCAGATCTTCTTCACGATGGCCCTGAGTTCCTCATTCGCTTGTTCCAGGTTACCTGATTCAAACATATACAAGCAGTGACTGATAAAGATCTGTCTGTTTTGAAGGTTGAAGGTTAGTATGTGTATTAGGGTTATGCGTGTGTTTATGACCTGCATAAGTATTGTGTGACATTTTCACACCTTCAGTTTTGATTCGTAAAGCCGTCCGTACTAGGGCAAAGAGAGTAGCGTTGAACATCACCGTTCCGTCGCTATTGAGAGGCATGTTCATGGATACAAGCCGCTGCAGATGCACGCATTAAAATAAGTCAAGCAATGTGAATAATGCACTGCAGAATTAGTTTGACTTGTGATTTTGGGTACCTTGCATGCCACTCTATGTGGACAAAGCTTTCCAAATCCAAGGGGAGGCTGAATCCTGCGCAGTAACGTCACCACATCCAGGTGCTTTATCCGACCCCTGCAATCACATTAAAGTCCGATCTCAACTTTAGTGAAATTAATCAATGGTTATTCAGGATAAGGCCTAGAGACTGCAGATGATTGGAGAGAGCGGAAGAGTGAAAGATGGCAAAACAGGAAATGACTGACTTGGCCTCAGGATCGTACTCCGCCCATATCCTCTTGAACTCATCCAGATGATGCGGCCCCAATATTGACCAATCACGTGTTAAATAGTCAAAGTTGTCCATGATGACGGCCACAAAGAGGTTAATGATCTGTGGGAGAGCAAGGATCTGAATCATCTTGTGTTCGGGAAACCCCGGATCACACCCGCTGCTTCTGTTATCATTATGGATATGGTAAACACTGATGTCGTGCTGGTGGAGATGATTTCACAGCAAATTTCACAGCTGATATATAATAACACAGTTGCTTAGTGGGAAGGAATCTCGATGTCAACTCACCAGGAAGGCGCAGAGCATATAAAAGCTGACAAAGTAGATAATGGCAAAGTGGCTGCCACAGTCTTCACTGGAATGGCCGACCTCTGACCCCTTCTCACACGGGCGGTTCGGAGAACAGGCCAGCATGATTTCCTGCCATGCCTCCCCTGTTGCACACCTACACAAATACACAAGCTCACAGTGACAACGAGACATCAAACGAGTGAAAGAGCGAAAGCGAATAGGTAGCTGACCTGAAGAGCAGCAGAACAGCCTGAGGAAACGTCTGGAAGTTGTTGTTTCGGTTGATTTGGCTGTTGTCCCTCAGGCCAATCTTACCAAACATCTGTGGAGTCAGAAACACATCACTCAACATCAACATGTACAAGCACAGGAGCTATAACAGACATGAAGTCACTTCCTTGAGGAAGATGAGGAGGGAGTGTGAAGCAACCAAACCGGGTCTGACCTGCATCCCAATGACAGCATAGATGAAGAACAGCATTACGATCAGCAAAGCAACATAGGGAAGAGCCTGTGAACAAAGAGAGGGAGATGGAGAAGGGGAAAAGGAAAGATTAAATATACAAAGCAAATACGAAATACAGGAATATAGCAGAAAAATGCTCCTTTTCACTCATTAACCTGAAATACCTACACTGTTAGAAAAATCTGTAGAAATTACAGTATTACTGGCAGCTACTTGCCAGTAACTTACTGTAGATTTAAATTGATGTTATTTACTGGCAACAATTTGTTCAAAATTAAATGAACATTAAACATTAACAAGTCTTTATCTTTACAGAATAAAACTAAAATAACATCCTCATGCAAAGCATTCTGGGAACCAAAATCTGAAGGAAAAAAACAGAAAAAGGTTGATGAAGATTTCTGGTTCCCAGAATGCTTTGCATTAGATTGTTATTTTATAATTTTATTCTTTAAAGACAAAGACTTGTTAATGTTTAATGTTCATTTAACTTTGAACAAACTGTTGCCAGTAAATAACATAAATTTAAATCTACAGTAAGTTACTGGCAAACAGCTGCAAAACTACAGCAAATTTTTTACAGTGTATAGTTTTTTTTTTTTTAACAAAGTCTGGATCACAGTACAGTTACACAAAAAGATGCAGCCTAATTTTATTCTTCACACCTGAAAGGATTTAATGAACGTCCATAGTAGCGTCCGAATGCCCTCTCCCCGAGACAGGAGCTTCACCAGCCTCATCACGCGGAACAGCCGAAAGAACGTGATTGAGATCCTGGCATTATCTTCAGTGTTTTGGAGTCCCTTTTTCAGCATGACAGACACAAACATATGAGTGTTCATGGGGAGGCACACACACATAAAAACACTCAACCATCTGTACACCACCAAGAACAATTCAAGGTGACACACACACACAAATTTAATAAGTCTACTGCAGCATGTTAAACACTTCCACCAAAAGCACACTACAGAGACACATAGGATGTCTGGTGGCTTTATGAAAAAAATGACAATTTTCCAAATGGATGCAAAGCATTTATAGATGTCCACCACAATGCACAACACCCCTGAAGTAATAATCTTTCCAGCTAATCAAATATAATACATACCCCTACAGCACTAACCTGACATGGAAGCATATCACTGTATTTCACAGGTGATATTAGAACACAGACACTAAACCACAGGCGTAACATTTATCTCATCCTTTAACATCTATCATATATGGAAGCCCATTTCTGCCACATAAGAAAAAAAAACCCATCATACTTTGGTAAGTCATAATTATGACATAAAGTGTTATAATTATGACAAAACAAGTAAAAATTAGGAGATAGTAAGTCATATGAGATCAAAAGACCTAATTATGACCAGACATTTTTTAATTATGAGACAGCAAGTCATAATTATGAGATAAAAAGTTGAATTATGATCAACACTGACAAAAGTCAAAATGACGGTCACTGTGACATCATAATTATCACTTCTCATAATTATGACTTAGTATGTCGATTTAGATTTTTTTTATTTCATAACTGACTTAGTTTTTTACATCATAATGACATCATTTGAACTTTTTATGTCATAATTAGGATTTACGTGACTTTTTTTCCCTTATGTGGCGGAAATGGGCATAGTCATTTGTTCACCCTTTAAAATGTTACATTTTACGTCTATATATCTACATATATACATAAAATTGCTGCTCGCTCTTTTAAAGGTGCACTCAGTGTTTTCTCATTAAAATAGCTTTACAAATAGAAATGAATTGTAGTTTTAAAAATGTGTTAATAATCACGTAAATCAACAGTTATATAGAATAAAGCCAGTAGTCATACCCAAAAAAGCGGTTTTATTTTACACGGAGAGGGTGACCTCATAGAATTTGTATTTCTTGCTATTGTGAAATCCCCTGACCAACCAAATCTTGACAAGACCCATTATCTGACACTTTAACTAGTGGAAAATTATTTCATATGCATGACAGCGAATAGTGCATTTCTTCAATGGCATTGGTTGATTAAATTTTACTGATATTCTTTGATGCATCCACACCACTAGGTGTCAGTGCAAGCACAACACAAAAAGATTACTCAGTGCACCTCTAAAAATGTCTAATACCTACATCTGCACACACATGCCCTGTAAAAACACATTAAACGAACCAAGCAAAACTGAGAAAAAGCTTCATGCATGTGGACATCGCACAGGAAATCGTCTTTTCACAAGCCCACAGCTTATTTCAGAGCTCTGCCACACAGATGGTGAACTGTCACATCAGAGCTGACCAGCAGAGGCCGACACTGGACCACACACAGAGAGAGCGATGACCATGTGACTAGCGCACCAATGACAGGCATCGCAGCCTAGGGGAGGGGAGAGGTCGAGGCAATGGACACACTACCAGCATATACACGTGCCTGCCCAATGCCACAGTGATGAGAGAGAACACGTGCGTTCATGCCGAAGTCACGTGGTGAATGACAGGTGGTGATGGACAGGTTGACAAGGTGATGGGGTGGAATGAGAGGTGGGGTTTTGGTTACCGTTGGTCCGTACCATTGGTCTTACCACAGAGGAGGGGGGAGAGGAGGAGAGGTCAGCTGGCTTTAAAGAAAGACAGACAGATGAAAGCTATAGCAACGCCAACCACCCACTGTACACCTGTGTGTGTGTGTGTGTGTGTGTGGGAATATGTGTGGGAAAGTGTCCGTCAGTGTGTTTTGAGGTACATCTGTTGGGTCTTTTGCAGGGGAGACGCCTCATAGCACATCTGTCTTTCTGCCAGCTGAGGGGCTACAGCACATGGTCCGTGTGAGGAGGAGCCATACGCTGTTCTGCAGCCGCAGACTGGAGGATGGGTTGGTGACACACGCAGACACATGCACAGATTCGACATCTCTCACGACCCGAGTCAAGAATCTCTCATAAGGTCTATCACGGTGTGTGTGTGTGTGTGTGATGCAGTGGGTGACTGTATGTAGGTGTGTGTTGAATTTCTACATGCAGAGAGACTGATTTCTAAATCCTCTGCAGTGCCACGATAGGCTGAAATGACTGTCTTTATATTTTCATGTTTTTTTTGGCAATGACAATTCGATTTTTTAATCGACGTTGTTGCGGTAGAACTGCAGAGGATCTGGCAACCCCAACCATGCATGTAGCACACACATTACAGAATTGGGTCAACGGTATAACTTGTTCCAAATGTGCATCTGTGAGACAGTTACCATGATTCAAATCTCCACACAGAGCCACTTTCAGAAGACTGCTCCATATCACAGATATTATCTCACATTGCACAAGTATAGAGATTTGGCACACACTGGTAAACGCTGCCCCCCTGGAGGTTACAATCATGCCCATCGGCTGGCTGACACTCAATGATAACTTCACTTCTTAGGTGAATCTCACGAAAATAAGTGTCTTGTTCATATTTTCAAACAAAAGCATCAATCAATCAATCAATCAATCAATCAATCAATCAATCAATCAATCAATCAATCAATCAACCAATCAACCAATCAATCAATCAACTAGATCAAACAGACAATGACAGCCAATCAATCAACTAAATCAAAATACCCAATTTTAGATCTATTTATTTTAAATAATAAATGTAGTATTTAACGTAAACACATACACCATGGTGGTATTTGCCTTATGCATGTTGTATTTAATTTATGTACATTTAAACCCACTTCCCCTAATAATAATAATAATGATAAACTTTAGATGTATTAATTCATTCTAAATAAATAAATATTTAATGTAAACATAAATTGGAGGTAGTATTTGTTGCATTTTATTGAAAATATTTAAATGAATAAATGAAAAAATAGCCTTAATTTTCTTTATAATATTATAATTTTTGAGGTAAAATACAATCAGGACATTTCATGAGATTCCCCCTGGTTGGTCAATAGGAGTTTTCTGAAATGCGTTTTAACCAATTAATGTCAGTGCAATTAATGTCACAATCAATTAATGTCAGTGATTGTGGTCGTATCAGTCAGCCAACAGCTAATGACACAGGGAGCAGGCCTACACAGAATGCTATGCGGGTGTACAAGAGTACCAAAGAAGAAAGAGAGAAGAGACAGAAGAAAAAAACACTGAAAAAGGGGAGGAAAATGCAGAACAGAGAGACAGAAAAGAAGAGGCATTCATAGAGAAGGATGCAATGTGGCATCGTCAGCAAGACAGAGCTGGCAAACACTCCCATCTCTCCACCCCCCGCTTCTGTCCAATCAGACACCGCGAATCAGACAGCGCCTCCAACAGGCAGGGAGGACAAAGCACTGAGAGGAGCAGAGCGGCCTCAGGGGGAGGAGGGGTTACATTAACGCTTTTCTAAGGGAGAACAGAGTCGTCCGGTTTCACTCTAATCTCCTTGTAGCACTGAGAGGAGGGACTGGCTATCAGCACGGATTCATCAGTTTCATTTCAGATCACTAATCAGATTAATTAACGGGTTAATGAAGCATGAGAAAAAAGTGCTCAGAGTTTTCTCAAAGGAAAATAAGGGGGGAAAAAACAAACAATCCAAACACAATGCTGGGACAAAGGTCATGAATTTATATCAAATCAGATGCTGGATGAAGAGAAAACTCCAACCAAATCAAACCCAGTCAGTGCTGAAATGGATGTGTATAGCAAAACAGGGGGTATATCTCCGGCACAACTGCTGTCAATCATAAACTACCTTCAATAATTCCTTTTGATCAAAGAGCCCAAATCTTTAACTCAAGTTATAAAAAACACATGGACCTGTAGTCTTGTAGTCAATGTTCATCTACCTTCAAGCATATTCATATAGCTTGATGTTCTCAGAAGATGGAGGATACGTTTTCATAACTTTTCTAATAAATAGTAACAGATAAAACCACTACCACTCAAAAGTTTGGGGTCAGTTTAAAAAATATATATATTTTAGTAATACTTGACCAATTTAATGAATCCTTGTTGAATTGTTAAAGTAAAGAGATTTATTAAGTTACAAATAAATGCTGTTTCCACGGAAATACTAAGCAGCACAACTGTTTCCAACATTTTATTAATGAGAAATATTTCTTGAGTGCCAAACCAAACTTTTGAAAGGTAGTGTACCTGTAAATAAAAACAGTGGCAAAGATAAAGTGCTGTCTGAGTTTTAACTACAGATTTATAAACAAATATTTTTATGAATATGACGTTTTACAAGTGATGATTTCAGGTTAAACCCAGCCAATCTACTAGATATTCATCAAGTTTCCCCATTTAAAACCACATTTGAATGCGGCCCAAATTCAAAGAGAAAAATGTTGACCTCATATGCACTTTTGTTGTTTACACACATGCAACAAGTCTGTACCAGATCTAAATGGGTTGACAATATAAAGTAAGTATTTACGGAGGGGGGAAACAGTTTTTCTGAGTAGAATCTGGGCTCTTCTGTCCAAATGAGTTTGAAGGTTTATGAATTGATTCAACAGTAAAACATTTATCAGAATTTATTGAATTATGGGCAACATTGATATAACTGACCATCCATCTTGATGTAACTGATTGGCTTTTTGATTGAATATTGATTGTGAAGCCAGAATATATCACCCTGAGAGCTATACAAGGTCATTCATGCCTATGTGTGCGGGTGGAGGGTTAAAGCAACTCCATCTTTGTTAGTGTGGGAGGGTTATGGGGGTGCAGGCAGGCAGATTGAGAGAGAGAGATTACTTACGTTAACCTCTGTGATGGCTATATCAACAACACTACCCACTACAATAAGGGCATCAAACGTGTTCCATGCATCAACAAAATAATGCTGGACGGAAAAAAATGAAAAAGAAAAGGAGAGAGGAGAAAATAAGGAAGAAAACAGTTACACATGAACATTTAACTCACAGAAGACATGAGAAAAAAAAATCATAAAATCAAATGACGGGTGTGAAGAAATCAAAACGAAATCAGAGAATCCCATGATGACCTGGGACCTGTCATGCTCCACAACAGCAGTCAAACATCCATCAAAACCACCCTGAAAAGAATGGCCGGGACTCCTGGGTTAGTTCAGGTGTGACTGTTAGTTACAGCAAAAAAAAAAATGTACATCACGGCCTGGAAGATGAATACAAACTTTCGCTCTCTCTCTTTCACTGGCCTACAGAAAAACGCTCCTGTTCGAAACCATTCGTTTTCTTGCGCGCTGTGTGCCCTAAATACACCTCTCACCACCAGAGGGCGACCTGCCACAGAAGCCATCTTGCCATTGGAATAGGAAATGAAGAGTTGGAGGAGATAGCAGGAGCAGAGAATGGTAGGAAGCACAGGGGAATGAAAGACAGCAGAGATGGACAGGAGAGCAAAAGAGAGAAAAGGAGGTGGGAAAAGAGAGAGAGAGAGAGAGAAAGAGAGAAAGAGAGAAAGAGAGAGAGGTGGCGATGTACTTACGTTGATCTCACTCAGAATGACGTCTATAATGCTGCCAATTACGATGAGGAAGTCAAAAACATTCCAGGGGTCACTAAAGTAACCCTACACAGGACGAGGGGAAGGTGGGGTGAGGGGTGAGAGAGGGCAGTTAGAGAGGCAGAATTGACCATAACTAGCGCTGTCCGTACCCATGATGCATGAGCACAGTCAACATCCCAAATGCTCGTTAGCCAATCACAATTCAGCACAACAAAATCAGCTCATCCAGACTTTCAGGAAGTTACTGATTAAATATATCCATTTCCACAGGAAAATGCTCTCAGAATTGTGTTGATGCTCTTGTATACTGGGAAAAGATGGCTTTCATAGCGCTAGAGGAATTCTGAGAGCACGTCTGCTTCTTCCTGTGAGTAATTCTGAGCGGATGGCATCTCTACTGACACCATCTTTACAATATTTGATTTGTGCTTAATAGGGCAGGAAAACTTTAATGGACTGGAAATGGCTGCCAAGTTATGCAAGAAATAAAGCTCTTTAAACACTAACTGATAGAATTACTGGCTGTCTATGTCTTAAGGCAGGCGATGTAACTCATTTCTGAAGAGAGAGACTATCATTTTACATTACATTTATCTCAGTCATCATCTGGGGCAAAGCTAGTTATTGTAGTTAAAGCCATATAGGGTAAATAAGTGAAATGTGACATTTCTGGTGATAAGCAGAGTTATCCACTATAAACTGCATTTTTGATAAAACAAAACAAACCAAAAAAATAAAAATAAAAAAAAATAAAAAAACAAGCAAATGAACAGAAAACATCTAGCCTGGAGGACAGCTGCAAAAATTGGTTATTAAATGGCACACAGCAAAAGAACACAAAAGCACTGATAATAAAGTACTAAACAATGCATGCTGGGACATCTGTATTAATAGCTCATAGTCTAATCATCTTAAATCTAATATATAAAAAATATATATAATTTCATTTAAAAGACTTGATTTTGAGTATTTCATGGTCACAAAAGCCTAATAATAAATCTAAATTCACTGCTTAATTGAATTTTTTTGTAATATATAATACATAAAAACAAGCAGGGTGTGTGTGAGGACGTACCCTTGGTTTGAAGGCGATGAGTTTGAGGATCATTTCCACAGTGAAGAGGCCGGTGAACAACATATTGAGGATATTCATGGCTTTGTTGAAGGACTGAGATTGACCATGATGCTGCAAACAACAAAATTAATCAAATATATATATTTTTTATTTGTGTATTTGTCTGTATGGATTAGTTAGGTTCCTGAGTGTACTGACCTGCATGGCCAGGCAGATGGTATTGAGGAGAATGAGGGTGAACATCAGGTACTCAAAGTAGGTGGAGTTCACCACGTACCAAACCTTGTACTGATACGGGTTCTTGGGGATGTACCTGCGCAGGGGGCGAGCCTTCAGGGCATATTCCACACACTGACGCTGTACACACACACACACAGAGACATATGGACATATATAATCAGAGTTACACTTTAAAACACTCTCTGTATTCCTGAAGAAATACCATACATTTCAACCATTATCAAAAACATTCATTTAACCAAACTCAATTTATTGTCATCAGTCTACCTGGTTCTTGTCCAGCTCACAGTTTTTGTACTCTTGCTCTCCCTGCTCCTGAAATGTCACAATGACGAAACCTACAAATATGTTCATCATGAAGAAGGCGATGATGATGATGTAGATGATGAAGAATATAGAGATGACCACCCGGTAGTTGTAGATCGGCCCAACATCCTCTGTATGGGAGTCAATGGCTCTGTAGAGGAGCCTGTGGGAGGACAGAGAAGTTCCTGTCAGTGTTTTGAATCACTGTTTTGAATTATAATTTTTTATTACAGACTGTTCACTTGAATAAATATATTAAAATAGAAACACTTATTTTAAATTCAAAAAATATTTCACAATCATTCAGTGTAAATTTGAATGTAAATTTACTGTAAGTTTTACTGTAAATTTGATCAAATAAATGCAGCCTTGGAGAGTATATAAATATATAGTATATAGTGAAGTATGTCTGTGAGCATATGAGTAAGTGTCCGTGAGTTTGTGTATCGTACGCTGGCCAACCCTCAAAAGTAGACACGGCAAACAGAGCCATCATGCCCTGCAGGACATCATCAAAGTTGAAATCACTATTCTCCCATGAACGCAGAGCTTTCTCTGGCTTCCCAACATTCCCATCCTTGTACAATATGTATGACCCCCTGTAACACAAACACACACACACAGTGCATACATACGTATGAATTGGCTTTCAGCAATTCAACTGTAAAAGTACATCTTTGCATCCAAAGACACAGGGACGTTACCTGCAATCGGCCTGTGTCTGTTTAGAGGTGTCTGTGCAGTAGTAGAATTTGCCCTAGAAAACAAACATTAGTTTACACACATTGACTATTGTGCCAACAGCACATGCAACACAACAGCTGTTTTTTTGTGCTGGAACATTTATGTTCTCTATAGAGAAATAGATTTGTGATGTATAAACCTGTTCGCTCTGTTACCGAAGTGTGTTTTGAAAGACAGCAGAACTTACCTTGAAGAGCTGAACACCAATACAGGCAAACATGAACTGCAGCAAAGAGGTGACGATGACGATATTCCCAATGGTGCGGATGGCTACAAACACACACTGGACCACATGCTGTGGACGCAAATAAAGCTCTCAGTTAAAATAAATGTTCATCACATCTATCACAATACATGGAAAGCATTGGTCAGAGTCATCTGAACAGTTTTTTGTGCCAATTTTCTGTGAATAAAAAAAGAGAGAGACTCACTTTGAGGCCCTTGGCTCTGTTGATTGCTCTCAGGGGCCTCAATACCCTCAGCACTCTGAGGATCTTCACTACATTAATGGCAC